>NC_041721.1:12387879-12500817 GCF_900700375.1 Denticeps clupeoides | reverse complement strand
AGCAGATGCAGCAGATTCTCCAGCAGCAGGTTCTGTCCCCGCAGCAGCTACAGGCCCTGCTGCAACAGCAGCAGGCAGTCATGCTACAGCAGGTATAGTGGACACACACACAAATATGTCCAAGAACAGCAAACAGATGACTAGTTCAATATAACCCCAAAAAATAGCTATATTCTGCATATATAAGAAATGTATTGACACACTTGCATATTGATGTCATTGATTTTTAATTGATAGTTAACTGTAGGATCCCAAAATACGTACAATCTGTAGTGATGGTTTCAAATTATTAAGAACCTGCTTATCTAAAGTGAACTTTTTCTGCTTAAATCTGTAAGCACCCATCCATTGCTTCGTGTTTACTTTCAGATCAGTGTACGTATTAATTATTGTCTATATTGGGTAGCATAGTAAAGTCCTTGATGAATTGTTTTCACTTCACCACAGCGCTTGTGTTACAGATGTCCTCCCCAAAGTTCTGAAGAAAAGAGCTGTGCTCATATTTTAACTAGCATGTCTCTTTTCTTAGAGTAGCACTATGTGTGTTAAAGGCATTAATTCACTGTGATGAATCTGGATCCCCAGTGAGCTGCACTCATGTTTAAATTTCCTGTCGGGGTGTCTGGCAAAAAAAATATATGCTAGTATGATTGATTAGCCCTCTTTTGCTAATGTGTGGGACCATTTTAAAAGGCCATATGGAAAAGCAATGGAAAACATGCAGGGTTGTGTCACATACAGAATCCAGATTATTTTTGTATCCAGGATTAAATGTTAGAAGTCAAACATTCAAAGAAGAAAAGAATTGTGAGCACGTGTTCTTTAGCTAAATGACCTGATACAAATTCTAAAATTACTTAATAAATAAAGAAGCCACTGGTAATAATTAATGCAACCATAATTTGATCAACATTATATTTACAGAATCTCACACTCTATCGCTTTGTTTCTCTCCACAGCAACATCTGCAGGAGTTTTATAAAAAGCAGCAGGAGCAGCTGCACCTGCAGCTCTTACAGCAGCAGCAACCAGGCAAACAAGCGAAAGAGGTGAGCTCCTCATCCGTCAGGGTGCTGTCAAGCCTTCAGCAGCCTGCCACAGGGTGACAGGCTGGGCCGGCTGGTCCCATGCACCTTGATTTGCAGTTGGCATCCTAGTGCAATCGCAGGCTGTTGCCCATCTCTATGCCAACAGAATTGCCTATAAACTGCTTATAAACTCCATAGCCATCTTAAAATGTTTAATTTCAGAACCATAACACTTAGTTAACATAATTAACCATTTAAAACAGGCATTTGTGACATTTCGTGCTGGATATGAAGAGATGGTAATGGAGATGGTAATCTCTCAGTGGTGAGAATTTGGAAGATGGGTTAATGAATCTGTTAAACAGCAGCAGAAACAGAACACGAAGAGCATTCGATGACAAAAGCGGCAAGGCTGATTATTCTCCCAACTGGGGCAAGGCAGCGTGGGGGGTCCTCCCTGGGAGGGCGGCGTAGTTTTACCCTAACATTAAGGAGCCTCCCGTTTGGAGAGGGGTGTGAGGGTCCATTCATTAACGAAGCGCTCCTATGAGCTTGAGACGGCGAGCGGAAGCGACTTAGCACCGTGACGTGCTCATAAAGTCACTGTGACCGGACGCCAGTCCTCGGCTCTCTCTATCTGTCAGATACAGGGGAGAAACGAGAAGAGGGAAAAGGCACAGCAAGGGAACAAATCCAACCACAAAACGTGCGGAATAGAATTTTGTTCAGGGCCCCCGCCATCAAATATGGAGATAGAAATTGCTCCCTTATTTCGCCCGAGACGGCAGGCCAAATCCACCTGACTCGCGCCATTATGCAAGTCTGTTTTCCCACTGAGGCGCATCAACAAGTTCTCAGCGCCCCCCTCGCCAACCCTGTCCCGCTCGAGGAAGAAAAGAGGCAGACCCCTCCTTCACGGTGACTCCGTCACTCTGTGCGGGCGCAAAGCCGCGCATGGAGGTAAACATAATGCAAGACGGTAGCAGTCAGTGAGGTGGGTGGCGGCGAGAGAACGTTAAGCAGGCCCGGTCTGCAGGCGGCCCCGCATCCAAGTCGGCTAATGGACCACTAGAGACCACCTTTCCCCAAACTGCCGAGAAGCACATCTTCAAATGAGATAATGAAAGGGTGGGCTTTCCTCCACAGCAACTACAAACGACCCGGAGAGGCGTACAACCGCGCCCCACAATATCCCTGTTAACAACGTTTAAAGCCCTAACTTTACTACTCGTGCAATTTATGTCCTTATTTTTCTGTCAGTGACGTTTTAACGGGCAGATCCTGTTGCCAGGCTCCAGTCGCCATGGCGGCCGCTGCTGTTTTCCTTGCCCGCCTCTGCTGGCTGCCGCTGCTGCAGTTGTTGTTGTTGTTGTTGTTGTTGTTGTTTGCTCCGGCTTATGCAAGAGGCAGACTCCGCAGGCAGTAAACAGGGTTGGGGGGGGGGGCTGTGTTTGGTGGTACGGTCTGAAGTCGGGTGGGGTGCAGCGAGCGATAAATCTCCCTGCGCGGCTCCATAATCCGTAATCGACCATTAGGAAGGCAGAGCAATTAACTGTGTGTGTGGTGGTGGTGGTGGTGGTGGTGTGCATGGTGTGGGTGACTTGGGGGGAGGGGATTACTCGGTCTTTTAATATCATACGGTGCTCCAGACTCCAGAGCAGCCCACAAACCTCTCCATCAGGTCTTCTCATTCGGGTGTGTGTATGTGCGTGGCTGCAAACAAACAGGCCCTGCCTCTCCTTCCCTTTTTTTTGTCGTAGAAGGTCATAGCGAATCAGGCAGCGGTGCGCCTTTTCCACCCCGTTTTGTCTCACGCGTGTCATTTTTGTGCGCCTCCTCGCTATAGCAACAACAGCAGCACCAGCAGCTCGCCGCGCAGCAGCTCGTCTTCCAGCAGCAGCTCCTACAGATGCAGCAGCTCCAGCAGCAGCAGCACCTCCTCAACATGCAGAGACAGGGCCTGCTGCCCCTGCCCCCGGGACAGGCCGCCCTGCCCGGCCAGACCCTGCAACCGCCAGGTAAGAGGGGCGTCGATCAGCACCACACCGGCCCTTCAATATCTCTCTCTCTCTCTCTCTCTCTTCCTCGCTCTCTCATATCTCCTCTCCTCCTTCCCTCCCCTGCTTGTTGCTGTACGAGGGGGCTCCTCTGAAAGCTGCTTCAGCACGTGACCAATCCTGTGGCTGCGTGTCTCTCTCTCTCTCTCTCTCTCGCTCACTCACTCTGCCTCCTCTCCTTGCCTCCTTCCCTCCCCTGCCTGTTGTTGTTGTTGTTTACAGCTTCACACTAAGCAGGGCAGAGCAGGAGGAAGGAAGAAGGGCCGTTGCCATTTGCTTTTTTTTCTCTGTCTCCCCACGAAACGAACACTTGGTGCTCGCCGCAGGCTTTTACCAAAATGGCGATGACGATTGTGGAATGACCACTAATTACGACCAGCGCGACGCTGAGACCAAGGGACGCTCTTTTGTTTGTTTTTTATTTATCGTTGCCGGATTAATATCAGTTAGCTGCATTGTTCTGTTGACATAGCGCAAAAGGTAGCACGGGCCGCATTTAGCGTTGTCAGCCATGTCAATTTGGAAGAACTGAGGAAGAGCTTTGAGCGTTACATGGTCAGGAGGACGTCTTGATAGGTTTACATGAGCCCAGTGTTCTTGGCTTCTTTGTGAAACTTGCGATTGGTTTTTGTGATGAATCGTATTGGCACAACAAGGAACCATCTTTATTTTTGAACCAAGACAGAAAAGTTTGCACCAGATTAGGATTACACTGAAGAACCTAAAGTTCAAGAACCTGGTGATCCTCAGAGGTTCTCGACAAATACATGGGATTGGCTGACCATTTCTTCTGGTGTTTTCTCAAGCTGGCCTGAGCCCAGCCGAGCTGCAGCAGCTGTGGAAGGACGTGACCGGCAACCACAACATGGAGGACAACGGCATGAAGCACAGCGGCCTGGACCTCACCACTACCAACTCCTCCTCGACTACCTCCTCTACCACTTCCAAAGCATCGCCGCCCATCTCCCATCACTCCATCTCTAACGGACAGTCGTCAGCACTCAGCGCCAGAAGAGAAAGGTACCAGAGCCACATGTACACACTCACTCACACCTAATGTGAACAAATCCACATATAGAGACACAAACAGGCAAAGAGCAGTAGCTTCAATCTCCATGCTCTAAGTTGTATGCTAGTGTAGTGTCAAAGCATTTAGATAAACGAAAAGATAAAAAAAACAACAAGAAACACAAGCTTTAATGTTGAGATTTTGGCTTCCTCATATCTGCTTTAGATATCCAGTGTCTCAAGTAACTAAAAAAATTACCTACAATCAAAAAAAACATAAACATTTAGAGCTTTTATCAGACACCCTTATCCAGGGCGACTTACAATCAGTAGTTACAGGGATGGTCCCCCTGGAGACACTCAGGGTTAAGTGTGTTGCTCAGGGACACGAGGCAGTAGATGGGATTTGAACCTGGGTCTTCTGGTTCATAGGCGAGTGTGTTACCCACTAGGCTACTACCACCCTACCACCCACAAATGACAAAACTGTAGATTTCGTTGCACACATGTAGAAGTTCAAAGGCATAATGTGAATATGTAGTTGCCCACAGTTACACATACTACACATATGATACATACACACAGTCGCAGACAAATGGTGCACCGTGTTTCTTTTTCATGTAACAACCCAGCAAATGTACGAAGACAAAGTGTTTGTCCCCGTTTAGTACAAGAGAGCATTTTTTTGTGTCTTGTTTGTTTGTTCTTTAGTTTGTTAATGTCTCTGTTATAATAGTTAAAAACAGTCAAAGCTTCCCTTGGGAGCTGGTGCTACTGAACACATTTTGTTTGCGCCGTATCAAAAGGAGTGTCGGCGCTTGCTAGGCTCGGCAGCGGGGAGAAAGCAAAAGGTAACCCTCGCTGTACATTAAGTATTTAGCGCCTTGTGCTCGCGTTTGAAGATTACCTCTTCTCGGCAGCCTGTCACGTAAACAGAATACATGATGGCGGCGTGGCGGCTTTTAGAATGTTTATCCCTATGATGGCCCTTTCATACGCCGGCAGTGGCAGTGTAGAGACAACACCCCTCGCGTTATCAGTTATCTGATCCATGCATAATTGAAAGACCCCCCACCGCTCGCCCATCCCGTTCCGTGATATAACAAGTACGTCGTATCAGTGGAGGCTTCGGTGGTGGTGCTGGTGGTGGTGGATGTGTGGTGTAATTGGTTTCAAGTAGATGCTATCTGCCAAAGGCAACCAAAAACCCTCCTTGCAAAACATGTCTTTAGAAGCAGGCATGGCTGCCAAGGAGCGCGATGGAAATAAATAAGGAGAGGGGCGGGCGGGATGCTTTTATCTGTTAGCATCCCCTTGGGCTTGTGGCTTCTCATAATGATCGAACAAGGGGAATTGTCAAAGGAAGCTGCTTACTAACACCTCGCTGATCGATGCTGGGCTGCGGGGAGGCGGCGTAAAACAGTGTGAATGAATGAGACGAGACGAGCCCAACCACGGCGAGCCTAAAGGTTAAACTGTCAGTTCTAATATGAAAGCCCGTCCTGCCTAGGTCAGCACTCAATTCAGAGCTTTCAGTGTAAAGTATGCTGCAGCTGCTGAGTAAATGTACATGCAGAAGTAAATGATTGCATTTTATAATCATATATCCAGAATATTGCAGTGGAAAAAATTACACTGGTCCCAACACTCTCACTTTCATACCAGTTGCCAGATCCCCAGATCACAAAAGAGATGCCTACAACTTGGTCTTTATTAATTTTTTTTTTCCTCACACTTAACTCACACTGAATGAGGTCACCGGGACATCCAGCCCTCCTCTGTAATTGGATACCCAAAGTGATGAGCAGTACAAAGTCAGCTTGACCCGGGGTTGACCCAGTTACGTAACCTGGAGGGTGCTGGTGGCCTAAAGAGCTTTTATGACGAATCTCATGCCTGTTTTTCCATCTTTTTCACAGCTCTTTGCATGAGGAAACTGGGGCTTCACACTCGCTGTATGGCCATGGGGTGTGCAAGTGGCCTGGCTGCGAGAGCATCTGTGAGGACTTCGGACAGTTTTTGAAGTAGGTGTTAAAAAGTCAGTTGTTGGACTCCTACAATATTGTTTTAACTTAGAAGTTATTGGACTTTTTTCACTACTGTTGCCGTACATGCATTTATCTGTAAAGTTTGATGAGGTAAGTTTAATAAGAGACAGTGATATTAAGATTAATTTAACTTTCATTCTGTTGGCTCTAGGGTGTTGTATAATATGAAATTATACTTTTAGCATAAATCACAGCATTAGTATCACCCAGAATGATCCGTATTATAATTTTAGTCATAATCACGCTTCCCTAGTTGATGCCCATTCTAAGTTGCCTAGTTGCCAACAGTCAGCCTTAGGCCTTGAGAAACTTCATTAGCAGAAAGAGCTAATAAGCAGAGCAACAGTCTCCCCAGGAGCAGCCTTTACTATTCCCAACTTTCTACCTCTAAAACTTTTCAAATCAAACACAAATTCGTCTGCCACTAAGCAGAGGTTAAGCAGCGGTTAGCCTTCTATTAGCAGAGAATGGCTTCTTGTTAGGGTGCCCTGAAACAAAACTGTTTCAGATATGTCTGACATGACAGTCTGAGGGGTGGCGGAAATGTGTTAAAAAGCTAACAACATATACAGATGGTGGTGGCGACAGCGGGGGAAGGTTGGCGGGAAGGCACATGACAATGGACACATTCAGTGTTGTCATGGTGCAGCCGGAAACTGGGTGAAACAACGCTTCATGCTCCATCAACAATTTAGCTAATTAGCTCATTTGTAATTGGCCCGCTTTGTTGCTGGAGATGTTAGCGGGGGACATCAAAGAAGAAGGTGTTTGCAACACTGTAGATTACAGGTTATCACGTTGCCACTCGCCAGAGAGTGCTGGGCGTGGGGAAAAGATGGAGGGGTGGGGGTGTGTGTCTAAGTTCATTTCATTTGAATATTCTAATTAGATTTGTAATTAACTGTGAAATAATGATCTTGCCATGTTATGTGGGTGTGAACGTTCATATCAGTTCACATGATTGCCATTGAAATTTGGGATGTTGTTCCTGCCATCTTCTTTCTTCTTTTTGGGTGGGGAATTTGTCCTGGAAAGACACCACTTATAAAGGCTAATTTTATCACTGCCGAGGTTAAACTGGAAGTTTACCAACACAGATTTTCCCTTTTGGCTTAATCACCAACTATTTTCTCGCTTACAGGCTTTAGTGCATTTGAATCGAACTCAGCTTCGTTTCCCCGTTGGTGTAGTTCATTTCGTGCGGTGTGAACACAGTAATCGCACTCAGGTGTGCATTAAAAAAACACATCCACACCAAGACCCACAGAGGTGGTGTCGATTCAAATCAAATCGCGAACTTACTTTTGTTGTTCCCACGACTATACATCTGACCAATCAGCAGAGAGAAAGTTCACGCGTGATTTGAAGCAACGCGTTTGGTTCACTTGGATTTTTCACTGTGTGAAAGGAAACCGAACCAGGAGGACGTAAGGTGTGAAGGTGGAACCAGATGTCGGAATGCTTTAGAACATGGTCCACCTCCAGAATTAAATGTACTACATTAGAATTAATTGATACTCAAGGATCCCAACTCAGTATGCTACCTCAGCCCATGATGTGTGCAGTGTCAAAATATTTTCATCCATCACTTCTTTCATCGGGTGCTACTTTCGGAATGGCACCGCATGTTATTCATTAGCGGTTAAGAATGCAGCCCCGTAATCAGAAGGTTGCCGGTTCGAATCCCGATCCGCCAAGGTGCCACTGAGCAAAGCACCGTCCCCACACACTGCTCCCTGGGCGCCTGTCAGGGCTGCCCACTGCTCACTAAGGGTGATGGTTAAAAGCAGAGGACAAATTTGGTTGTGTGCACCGTGTGCTGTGCTGTGTATCATAATGAGCATAATGCTGGCCTTAGTGGTAGTGGTGGTAGGCTAGGGTGGTAGTAGATTATGAACCAGAAGACCCAGGTTCAAACCCCACTTATTACCATTGTGTCCCTGAGCAAGACACTTAACCCTAAGTAGCTCCAGGGGGGGACTGTCCCTGTAACTACTGATTGTAAGTTGCTCAGCATAAGGGCGCCTGATAAATGCTGTAAATGTAAATGTAGTGACAGTTTGAAAATAGTGCCCACTGTCCTTTATCTTCTAGTTTCAGCTGTACATAGGTGGCCTCAGCGTTACATACTGTAGGTTTTGTCCACCTACAGTATGTATCACTATAGGGCGTCCCTTTAAAAATGACAAAAATAATTGAAAAAATTTAGATTCAGGTAAGGCACACAGGTGCCTTAAATGGCTGACAGCTCCCACAGTTCAACGTCGAACCTTTACAACCGCTTCCTCTCTCCTTCTTTCGAGAGACAGATAGAAAGAGGGGGAAGGGGGGAGGGATCGGAACGGAATGTGACTGCACGTCGCTGCCTCCTCCAAGTCAGAGGCTTCATGTACCGTAACCCGCACATGAAAACAGACACCGACAAAAGACAACTGTGATCTGAGCGGCAGCGATGCCTGGTGTCTCTGTGCCTTGGAGGAGCTATTGTCGATGTCAGCCCGGGCCCTTTAATGTTCGGGGAGATGCCAGTCACTCGCACTGTGTAACAGCCCAGGTACACAGTCTTAAAAAAAAAAAAAAGCATTTACGTAAAACGGGATGTCAGGATCAGATGATACCTTTGATGGGATTGGGAGGGATGCAGTCAGAGCCGGGCGGCTGTTGCTGGGGGTTTGAGGCAGCACGGCACATTTAAGTTGATCTTTGTTGTGTCGTGGGAGAAACTTGTCAGGATCAGCAATTTAATAGCTCTTCAATGCGCTTTTTAAGTGTTGTTCTCACCTGGAGAGCTAGCCTCAAGGTTGGCTGGCGCTCTGTATTAACTCTGAAGTTCAAATGAAACCCCACATGCATGTGCATGTCTATGTGTGCATGCACACCACTTTAACACCGTTGGCTACATTTGCTATTTAAAACTTTTCACGTTTTTATTTTGTTACGACATCAAATCAAAATAGATTTTTTTTTTGCTAGAATTTAATATAAATGATTGAGGGAACCTGAACCCAGTATATTTCAGGTATTTAATAAATGTGTGATATGTGTGATTGTCATTGTGATACACAGCACAGCACACAACGAAATGTGTCCTCTGCTTTTAACCATCACCCTTAGTGAGCAGTGGGCAGCCATGACGGGCGCCCGGGGAGCAGGGTGTGGAGACGGTGCTTTGCTCAGTGGCACATCAATATATATTATAAATATATTTTGTGATCAACCACATGAAATTACTATAATGGCACATAGGTGAAGTAGATGAGTTACATCCAGGTTCTGAGGTTGAGTATCATTTGCAATGATCAAATTGTAATGCTAGACAACTGGGTCAAAGCATCTTGATCTTGTGGGATGTTCCCAATGTGTAGCTACCAGAAGTGAAAGACAGACTTGGGTCATGGGTTATAAAGAACAAAGACTAACATAGTTAATCTGGTCTGATCTCAAAAAGAGCTTAATGCAGGTCATGAAAAAAAGGTGATCCATGCTGACCCCTGTCCACTAAAAGCACTTACAATGAGTGTCAGTGTCAGACCTGGGCTATATATTTTTTTATATGTCCTTTAATGTATATTTTCTTTTCAGTACAAATATGATGAAACATGGAAAATACAGTTATTACTAATTCTCCAGTTGCATAGTACTTGAATGTTACACTACATTATACAGTGTGATACACGAGGGGTTTCTTGGGTGTGTTACAGGCTAATCTTTTTTTTCCCATGTAGTTTATCTTATCTTTCAAAAACCTAAAATAATACCAAAAAAAAATCTTGCTGCATGTTCTCACTGCCTGGGTCCTGTGTTTGTAAGTGTGTTATTATATAAAGTTTTCCAGCTGGCTGCCCCACTTCTCGCATTGATTTCTCACTCTTGCGCTGGGGAAGAGAGAGAAAACAGGATTGCTCTCACTGTCAGACCCTTCCCTGCTAACAGATTATAATGTACAACCACGCTGCTCAGGCATCCACCCCTCAGATGGAGCTTAGCGTCCCCCCATGGCAAATGCCATAGAGTACCTGTTCACTGCCACAAACCACAAATTTGCTGGTTAAAATGTATAGTACAAATTTAAATATATATGTAAGTCATTCCAAATTTTTGCCACACACAAGCATAAATGCCGTGGTAGCCACCAAGTGCTTAACCATAAAATATACACATGTGGACAAATTAACGTAATAAGTGCAGATCAAATCAATGTAGACAAAACAGATCATGCACTGACAAAGGCCGCATAGAAGACCGGTTTTGCTGAAATGCAGTAACCAATTAAACAATGGAATGAAGTGCATTTTGCAAATATATGGTAATATTTGGTAAATATTAGGTAAAAAAAACATTATGATATGAATATAAGACAGTTACAGAATGCCCATTGATTTTTTTTTTTTTTTTTTGCCATTTAAAATTCCAAGACTATTGCTTTAATTAAACCCACAAGGTATTTCTGGCCATATGTCTGCCGGGGAGACAGGACATTTGGATGTTAGTTATGTGCTGTTTCTGCTTTGTGTTTAAAGGCTGAAGCCATCACGTATGTCAGCACTGAGATGGGATCATAAGTAAACAGGCTGTAACTGCCAGCTCTCCATTCTCCCGCTGTTATATCTCCTCTGTGTCGCGGACCGGCCTTTTCTTACTGTCCTATCTGCAGTGCTATCTCTCAGGCCATTCTTCTCCCCCGTCTCTATTTCTGAGTGTCGGCACTCCCCATCAGTCTCCTCCTGCAGCCTCTCAGCATTGGCACTCGGCCCCCATCATGCCAAGCTATTCCCTCGCACAAAACAAAAATCAATATGCCTGTAAAGTGACCCATAAATTACGCGCGGCTCCTGAAATGTTTGTGCAAGGGCCCATCTTTGTGCTGGCGACCCCCCACCCCACCTCTTCGCTCATTTCACCTTACCTGTGTTTGAACTGGACTGGCTGCGCCCGTCTCATTAGGGGGATATTGGTGACGCCGAACAACCCCCCCCATCCATCCCCACTCCGAATCCCCCTTTATCTCTCTCTGTTGATCTCTCCTACCTTTTTCTTTTATCATGAACCTTTATTAATGCATAGAGTGGCGTGCTGTCGTCTGAATATTTCATATGCATGTAGTAATCATGGTGTAATCTATTTTACTAACTGGCCAGAGATGGAAGAGGAAAAGAAGAGAAAAGGGGAAAAACACCCATCCTACACTCATCTAAAAAAAAAGAAAAAAAAAGAATTGAAAGCCAGCTGAAAATAATAAGCTGTTGATAAGAGGATATCCTAATGAAGATTTCCTTTCATTCGGCAACAAGCTGGTCTTCGGGTTTCTTAGCCAAGCCTCATGGTCCTTTTGAAGCAGCTGCGACTTGTGACATCCGCCATACATCAAGTGCGTAAGATAGCATTATGAGCATTGAAATGAAAAGGGTATTTGCAACATTAGTTCCCCCCTGTTCCTGCGAGGGACGTGATTAAATGATTAATGAAATGCCCCTCTGCATGCGCATTCTGAAGCAGCAATTAAGCATGGACGGAAAGAGAGGGACCCACCAGTCCTTTTTTTTTCTTCTTTCCCATCCCATTTTTTACAGCCATCTCACTGTTGATTTATAATGGAGAATTTCAGAGCATTCGACATGAAACAGTTACAAAAGCATAAATGGTGAATGATGATTTTAAATGGGCACTTGCGTAATTGAAAGGTAGCGTGGCTATTGTGCCTACAAATGTCCTCGGCACTGATTGGCGACGTTTAAGGAAGGACTATGAATAAGTTGTTATTTTGAATATTGCACATAAACAATAGTCAGGCCGAAAAAATGAATAGGGGAAAAAATGCATGACTGTGTGTGTGTGTGTGTGTGTGTGTGTGTGTGTGTGTGTTTTTAAGCTCACACTAATGCACTGGAGGCAGTACTGTAAATGATCATTGAAGGGTCTGCAAGCTAACCTATAATTACAGGAAGGAAAGTGGCAGCTTTGGCATTTCATAAGCATGTCTCCTCAAAGCGCGCTTTGTGAGGTTTGTCACCAGCGATAATTTAGATAGAGGCTCATTACGGAACATCACAACACTTTAAAAAACCTTTTCGCCTCAATGCGTTTGCGGGGAATAAAGGTCTGCTTTAATGGCGAACCTCTTTTGTATCCTGCAGACAAAATCCAATCAAGACCAAAAAAAAAATAAAAAATCAGCGTTGACTGTTATTGCTGTCTGCAGTTTTTTTTTTTTTTTTACTCGTACTTTCTTTTTTTTTTCATCTATGCCATTATAATAAGATACATTTATTACGTTGCCTGAATAATCGCCTATTCTAAGAAGGCATTTTTAATGTTACTCAAGTTAAATTGCATTTATTGTTTTGGATAAATGAGGGAGACAATGCCATTTTTCTTTCTTCCTACGCCAACATCTTTTATCCTCCATAAGCTGCGGAGTCTTCGGCGGGATCTCTGCCTCTTTCTCTACAGTGGCCTCCATTGTAATGTAAAACACCGCCTTTCAGCGTCTCAGAAACAATGCGGGCAAATGGCGCGCGAGCATTAATACGATGATCGCGAGGAGACGTCTATTTTTAAAAATGGGAATTAAGATCATAACAGGCATGTAATTGAGGTGGTTGTGCCCCCCCCCCCCCACCCCCTCTTCACCAGCTTCCTTCCATTCACCGCTTTTCTCTTCTATCTCATTTTATTTTTAGGCACCTTAACAGCGAGCACGCACTGGACGACAGGAGCACAGCACAGTGCCGGGTCCAGATGCAGGTGGTACAGCAGCTGGAGATACAGGTACAAACACACGCTGCAACCAGTGACCCACCACACAACTTCATATGACATTAGCGAAAATAGCCATAGTGTGCATGCATACACACACACACACACTCATACACACACACACGTGTTTGTTGTTTTCTTTCGTTTAATGTAACCCATTATGACCGTTTTAATTGAACTAGGCCTCCGCTCACAACCCCCCACTCACCCCTCCCCCGTCCACCCTCACCAATTAATATGCATGCATCTCTGCTGGCCGCAGTTAATTAAATGCACTTTGCACCTGAAGGAAACTCACAAGGAGGGAACTATTTTCAGTAGGTGGGACGTGACCTTATTAAGGTGTCATGGCTGCCAGATAATGAGATTGAAGGACACTGGTCCGCGCCACCTTAGCAGCATCTTGTCGCACCGATGCTGAGTGGCGTAGCACCTCCCCCTGAGTTGAGGAGTGCGAGCAGGACCCGCATAACACGCCCAGAACGGTCCCGGCCTGTCCCAGAGCAGCATCTGAGCAGCGCTGCCTTTGTTAACCCCATAGTTCTAAAAATAACAACGCACATCGCTTTTTTTACTACTTGAGACACACACATATCCACGCTTATATTGAAAAGCTGGTACACACACACACACACACACACACTTACTTGTTTTTTGTCAGAAAAAAAACACATGTAAACCATCACTGCTTGCAACATACAAATTTAACACACCGACACACATAGATAAACACACAAGATACGTCTTATGTTGTACCCAAGCGCTGTGTTTTTTTCCCCTCCCGTCCTCCATCCCCTCCTCTTCCTTGGCCCCGTCAGTAGTAATGAGGCCCAGTCTGCCGGGCGGAGTGGGCAGAGTGGCGAGGGGTTGAGCTCCTCATGCCGCCTGGTCGCTGTCACTCCCTTTGAGTTAGATTGATGATATCGGGCCGGCGGGGCCACTAACTGGACCTCTGAGGGCCCGGGGTTGGAGGCGCGGCGGCGCCCCTGCTGGCACCCTTCCTCGCCTGACCCCCCTCACCCTTCCAGCAGCTGCTGGCTGTGGTCCATCCCTAACAGTGTCCACCCCTGTTGGGGCTTAATTTATGGCCCGACTGGCTTGTTACTGTCAGAAGGCGTCCATGACCCAAATTCTGCTATTGACAAAAAGATGAAGTGCTATTTGTTTTCGTCTGACCTCTATCCCCCTGCCTTCCCCGCCACAAGCAGCAGGAATGTTTTTATTTTCCCAGTCTATCCCTCACTCCATCCCGAATCGCCTCTTCCCAAGTCCGTTTTCTCACATGTGGACCTCGGAGACCCCAGTCTGGGCATATGTAGGCTTCATTATGGCCAGACAAGCTCGATAACAAGATGTATTACTGTGGCAGTCTGGGGCAAAAATCGCTCATATCTAAAAACTTGTTTTATTTATTTATTTATGCAGTCCCGCTCATTCCCCATCTCTGTCTCTTTTTGTTAACAGCTTTCAAAAGAACGCGAGCGTCTTCAGGCGATGATGGCCCACTTGCACATGCGGCCCTCGGAGCCAAAGCCATCTCCCAAACCTGTGAGTGCATATTGGTCTACATACAGTAAACAGAGAGAAATGAGACACTTTAGGCAGACCGCTCTCTAAAGAGGGCCCTGGGACCGATGAGAGTATGAGAAGCCAATAGGATTTGTAATGCCATGTTACACACATCTCCATCAAACCCCTGCGTGTGTGTGTAATGATGATACCCTATTGGAGGGAGACAATACAGCAAGTGTATTAAATCATAGATTCGAGTCCTCTGCCAAAACGCTGGCCATTTCGTGGAGATGGATTTAATGTTCCAAACAACCTGTTGGCCAGTGATGGCTGTTTAGCGCTGTGACCAGAAGGGTCTCCTACAGGCAGCTGGGTGGAGGGGAAAAAGACAAATCTATTTTGGCTCAGCAAACAAACATCTGAAATCATACACGAAATCGAAATGACCAAAATGAGGTGGTAGAATAGCTAGCAATCAGAAAACAATCTAAAAGATCGCTGAAGAATAGAGGCTTGAAAAACAGAATTTTAAAAATAGATCATTTTGGTGCATCAAGATTATGTTTTCCATTAAAGCAAACCATATATTTCTATCAATCTAAATTTTTATGATTTTATACATTTTTTATATTTTTATTACATTATACACAAACATAATTTTTTTGTTTGGGGTGTATGTCATATTTTGTGCTGCTCTGCTGCTTACTAAAAGTTTAATTTCAGTAGAGTGATTTTCCTCCCCTCCTCCCTTCGTATAAAGTAATAATAATCATGAGATAGAGTAATTATCCGGTAAATCCATCAGGAATCACCCATTCGTTTTTTTTTTTTTTTTTTCTTTACCAATTTATTATTCAATCTTCCTTTTTAATCTTCAAAAACTCCAGCAGCTTGGTTACATCTACACTAATAAAAAAATTCTGCCTATAATCTGTGTGCTGAATATGAATGAATAATGTTAATGAGGTATTACATTACATAAACCGCACATGAAAGAGCTGCTAATTGCATTTGATGGGGAGCAATTAATCGGGAATTCTTAAACTAACCGACTCCAGACTCCTCGTCCTCTGCAAGCCTTTTTAAAAAATCGTTTTAATTATTTATTTATCTTTGTGTGATGCGTTAAAGCCATTATATAGGTCGATTCATTGTTTTACTTATTTACTTGTTTACTAGTATTTATTTATTATGTGCACATATTTATTGCACTTGTCGGGTAATATGGAGTTTGTGAGTGAACACACTGTAAAAAGACTGAAGAAAATGAGGGCTGGATAATAGTCATCTTAAAAGGGCTTGGTGCTTTCATGCCATTTGTGGTGGCTCAGGACCTGGCAGAACACACATTGATAAATATTAATAGTATGAATTTATTAGCGTGGAAGAAATGAGCCCTGTTGGTTCATCACCACACTCCCTTAACAGCTATCAGTACACGAACACAATGTGCCTCCACACAGTCTGTTATATGACCCCATTTACACTCGGAATGCCACTTCATTAAATGTTACCTTTTGGCCATGCCATGGATGGCTGAAAATCAAAGTTACCAAGGCTACAAGTCCTGAATTATGAGGGTTTTTCTTTCTGTCCTTCTCCCAACCATGAATATATATTCAGACGAGCTGCAATGGCAAAGAGCTCATCCCTCTTCCCTGTCTTTTCTCCTCTACACACCATATCTTAGTAAGTAAATTCCATTTTGCACACTGGCTTGTGAGTCATGCAAACGTATTATGCTTGTTGCTGTACCTGATTGGGAGCATGAAAAAAGAACAAGGGTTCAGTTGGTGAAAAAATTCTTGGGATACATAAATGCTCATGCTGTTAATGTATGTGATGGGACTTATTAAGAGCCTTTTTGAATATATATATATATCAGAATTCCTTGTTACTGATCTGTATTACAGTTCGTCCATGTGTTTCCTCGGCATGTTGAATGGAGGATTAAGTGGAAAACACTTCAAGGAGCAAGTCAGTTGCTTTGACCTGACCATTATTGAATTATATGGAGATTATATGTGTATCATACACATCAGATAGAGTGTTTGGGGTTGGAGGAGCGACTCCAGTAATTCTATCATATTTTAATAAACAAGCTTGTTGAAGAGGCATCCATGTGGCAGGATTACCATATCTGACCTGGTAACGGCATTTTAAAAAGCCCTTACTAGGACGAGAACAATGTCTTTAAGGCACTGAGTGTCAAGCTAAATAGAAAAATAAATGCATATTCGGTGAGAAATGCATTTCACAGTGTTTGCACTTATTTATTTTATTATTCCTTTATTATTTATTAATCTCCAAAGATGCTCCTCGTCATCCACACAAAAATTTCCTTCAGGGAATTTATCATGCCTTCCAATATATTATATATATATGTGGGGAAAAAACAATCTGATGACATTATCTCATTACCGTTAAGTGGCACTGTAATTGTCAGTGGAAACTCAGCGTGTCCAAACGAGGACGACCAACTTGACATTCTCTTCATATTTATCAACACGTGCCTCAAATTACCACCAATGCCATTCTCTCTTTCTCTAACCCCCCCGTCTATCTTCCGACTCTCCCCAGTCACTTCTAATTCAAACGTTCTTCCGGAATTCCACTTGCCAATTCACAATTAAGGCAATTTGGTTTGAATATGTAATGATGTCATTACCATTCGGGCGAATTAGTGGTGAGACTAAAGGTCAGTCAGGAATTTTCCAGTTGGTTGGAGCCTCTCACTTGAGATTTGGGACAGAACACGGAAGAGGAAGCTTGACTCAAAAAAAAAAGAACAAGGAAAACGTATTAGGAGTACATCTCTGTTTGGGCTAAATGCGACGTGCTTTTTTTGGGGGGGTTAAAGAGGGATAGACTGTGTGAATGTGTGTGTGTGTGTGTGTGTGTGTGTGTTTGTGCATGTGCACAGAGAGAGAGTTGCTAGTGCTGTGCTTTTTTGTACCTCAAAAGATCAGGTCTGTAAGGTCACAACAGCAGCAAAGCGAGGTGGCAGGTGGCAGCTTTCTGCACACACACACACACACACACAGACAAACCCCACACACACACAGAGTTCTTTCAGGATCGGAGATGGGCTGGGATAACACAGAGGCTGATCATTAGATAATCTTTAACAGCGTGCTCTAATTAGAATTCTTATGATACAATTTCATCCTGTAATTAGTGGAGATTGGCTGCTTCCTCTGCTGCTTATTAGTGGAAACACAGCTGTAGAAGCGAATCTGTTCTCATTTGTCAGAGCCTTTTAAAGTAAAGCCTCGCTCCCTCGCTTGCTTGAACACACACTCACACATGCACACACACAGAGACACACACACACACACACACACACACTCACGCTAGTTTAGAACGCTCCCAGAATGCTGCATCATGTTCCTGATAAATTCTCATCCAACATTCCAGCCAAGGTGTTCTAAGAATATTCTGAAATGAAACATTCTGATGGTCCAAAAATGTATTTATAGTTCACACAATTCAAACAGGGAACTAGAACATATTTCTTATTAATCAGGTTTCCTCCACCTCTTTCTGTACTCCCTTTCCGTCCCCCCTCCTTCCCAACAGCTAAACTTGGTGTCAAGCGTCACCATGTCAAAGAACCTGCCATCCATCTCCCCGCCCAACTTACCTCAGACGCCGACCACGCCCACAGCGCCCATCACTCCGCACTCCCAGATGCCCCAGGTGCCCTCTGTCCTCAGCCCGGCCAATGTGCCCAGCGCCGGTGCCATGCGGCGGCGCCACTCGGACAAATACTCCATGCCCCTGTCCTCAGGTAGATCATGATACAGAAAACACACACACACAGAGCCATTTACTTTATTCATTTGGGAAAATTAAATGGGAAGACAGCCCTCCCTACACACTTTATTTTTTATTATTCCTTCCCATGCAAAATAGACAAATACATCTGCTCACAGCATATAAATTTTACATGAATGCTAATTACAGTCAAATACGGAATGATACAGTATTTACTACATTTCGTTCCCACATGCATGTGTTAGATCGCGCATTTAGCAACCCTCTGTTTGATGTTTATATTTACTGGTGTTGCCACGTTGGCCCAAGCGGATATGAATTATTCATCCCGGAGAGGGGGGGGTGCTCACAGAAAAAATCTCCACGCCCGCTAATTTTACGGCTGTATTAATGTTTAAGATTTCTCGCGAGAGAGATTAATTAAAAATGTATTTTGTTAGACATGTAAAATGCTGATTTGATGTGCCCCCCCCTCAACACCCCCTTTCCCCTTCCTGCTGCGTGTTGCTTTTTAATTTTTATGAAACCCTGAGTGTCCCTCCTCTACCTCGAGGAGCCGCATTTACCAATTATTGCAGGAGGTGACACTGTATTTATTTTTTCGCAGAGATCGCCCCAAACTATGAGTTTTATAAGAACGCAGATGTCAGGCCTCCTTTTACGTATGCAACCCTCATAAGACAGGTGAGTGAGGAAAAATAAATTAACTGCCTGATTAGATTAAAATTAATTGCTGCTTGAATTAAGAACGGGCCTGGAGTGTGCGTGTGTGTGTGTGTGTGTGTGTGTGTGTGTGTGTGTGTGTCAGCCATAATTTGATGGCATCTCTTTTTTTTCTTTTTTTTTAACAGGCTATCATGGACTCGAATGACATGCAGTTAACGCTCAATGAGATTTACAGCTGGTTCACGCGAACCTTCGCCTACTTCAGACGCAATGCCGCCACCTGGAAGGTACAAAAAATCACAAGAAACTGCCCACTTTCTCTTCCTTTTTTTTTTTTTTTACCCAGAATGCTTCAAAAGACCAGTGGCCAAAGAGACATTTATTTACCTGACAGAAATAGATTAACGTTGCACTTGAATAGAGTAAATTTTCCCCCTCTTCACTCTCGCTCTCTTTCTTTCATTCTGTCCTCCTTCTTTCTTCCTCTTTCTGCTCTTGTGGATAAAAATGACAAGCGAAAGGATAATTCTGCTTCTGATATCGTTTTCTAATTTGGTGCAATTAATAGGCGAGGCTTGGCAGGGCGGAGTGGGCATGGACGTGCTAATTATCAGGCGGCCACTCAATCATCAGTACCTTTTGTCTCCCCCCTCCTTTCCATCCCTCGCTTCATCCCTCTCTCCCCTCTCCCTTCCTCTCCTGCATATTATTGGTTAATTAGTTTGAAAGATGGCTGTTTATCTTGCCAGGACTTGCAACATTTTTTTAAATGGTGTCTGTGTGTGCCTTTTCTTGGACATACCATTGCTCACACGTGTGTGTGTGTGTGTGTGTGTGTGTGTGTGTGTGTATTGAATGGCAAGAGAACGCACGCACACACACACACACACAGTGTGAGAGGTAAAGGCCGTCTGGACACAGGAATTATCCTGTCAGGGAAACGGAAGGAAGAAGGGGGGCGTCTGCACTTTATTTACCAGAACAAAAGGCCTCGTTTGTAACGCTGTCCCCGTCAACTTCATTGTCTGCCTCCCGACATGGAAAAAATAGAATCGGACAGAAACCACGTCTCTCCATCGCCTGGTTTAGTCAGACGGAGAGAAAGAAGAGGCCATTTGTCTGGGACAGAGAAAAGTCGTTTTCCGCTCACTCCCAACACAGGCTTTCATGTTCTACTCAGAGAGAGGAGCCCTGAGCTGAGCTCCACCTTCCTGGTTGTATGTTTGGGTGTGTTTTGACTTTTTGCACATCTGTGTATATATGTGTGTGTGTGTTTTGTATTTATATGTTAATGAGGCTCAAATGCTCATAATGACAGACAAAAAAAAAAGAGAACGTTGTGTAAAAGTGAGGACATTTTTCTTAAAGAATGTGTCTCTACATGTTTCTACATGTATATATGTGTGTGTGGGTGTGTGTGTGTTGGGGGCTTTTGTATTACAGCAGCACGTCTCTCATCAGCATGCTAAGCGTCTCAGAGCAGCACTAGATTTACCAAAGTGAATTAATTTGGATTTGGGATGCTAATGATTCTGGCGAATGATTGCGTATCCACGAGGGTGTGCACAAGCCCACTGTAGAGCAGGCCTGCCTGGGGACCCTCTCTCTGGACACAGACTCTTCTGTCTTATTGCTCCTCATTGTGCACTGAAATGTTTTAAAGACGAACAGATGGATCCCAACCCAGTCCACCCTGTCAACAGACGTAAATAAGTGGCCTTCTTTACTCCCGCCAACATTGAATATGGGATCTGTTCAATCACAGAAGACTAGAATATGGGATCTCTTCTTTGTGCAGAAGCCTTAGCGTTAGCCTGTCATTTGATTAACTGAGAGAATTTTTAAAAAGGAATGAAAGGTGATTTAATATCTCTGCTTGGTCTCATCAGCTCCGGTGGTGGTGATGGTGGGTGATGGGGGTCTCTCTCCCTCTCTTTCTCTCTCTGCTCCCACCTCTCTAGCAGCAGCTTATTAGTTTTAACTATATAGCATGCATAATAAAACTACTCATTTGCTCATTAATATTAAAATTATCATATTCTGAGCCATGGGCATTAAGATCAATCAAATCCTGGGATTTTCAGGTCAGATGCGAGATCTGCTTATGAGGTTTTTTTTTTCTTGATCCCCTCCTTTATAGTATCTCTTTCTTCGAGCAAAAAAACCACTGTACCTCGGTCAAGAAGTGACAGATAGATAAATTGTAATATTCAGGCTTTGCTGTGTGTTTTAATTAAAAAGAAACCTTGCAGCTCTAACAAAGGAATCAGCGTGTTGTGGGTGCGATTCTTTTACAAGGCATAGAAGCATTATTATTTACACACTTCTTGCAAACTATGTCTTTTGTTTTAAACGATACATTTCAAAATGTTTTGCCAAAAATGTCTTTTTTTTTTTTTATTACCAATTTTATTGTTTATGAAATTGAAGAATCAACATGAATGCCATTGTATTTCTTTTGTCACCATTTGCACCCAAGTTTGGGTTAATGTATGCATATTTGTGTATATTCATATATATTTTTTATAAATGACACAAATACTGTCCTTCCGTCGCCAGAGACGTGCAGCCGCTCTGCTCAGGGTATTCGGTGTATGAGCGAGCATGGCTGCTGACACGGGCATTATTTAAAAACAGCACTACTCCGTTCTGCCAACCAGCAGCCATTCTCCACGCTTATTACCTTCACAGGAGCTTAGTGCGCGTGATGGACATGCAGGCCTTTTTAACATTTGTAATCATTTTAACGTTGCTTTCATCATTCAGTGTATCGCAGCTCTGGTGTACCTGTCAGTCCAGCAGCGCATCTAACTACATTTCGGCTCCTTCATCTCCTGTTGTCTTGTTAGAACGCCGTCCGCCACAACCTGAGCCTACACAAGTGCTTTGTCCGCGTGGAGAATGTGAAGGGTGCCGTGTGGACTGTGGACGAGATTGAGTACCAAAAACGGCGGTCTCAGAAGATCACAGGGTAAGTCAAGTTGAACATTATGCAAGGGAAATTACACTTTGGTCCACATTTTAAGGATTCCCCTTCCCAAATATTTTCATTGTTGCTTAATCAAGACCAGATTATTAATTATGCCACTGTACAGTCATTCAATGAAATTCAACTCCTAAAAAAAACGACTTTTTTTTATTTTTATTTTCAGAAGCCCATCACTGGTGAAGAATTTACCGTCTAGTTTGGGATATGGAACAGCTTTAAATGCAAGCTTGCAGGTGAGCTGGGGTGGTGTTTTCTGAAAACCAGTTTGTAATAGATTACATAAAAAATAATCATAGTACGATTTGTTTTTTTGTTTATTGATAGTTTAAGTGTAGGTTAGTTTAGGTATCGGTTAAGGAGGTCTTATAGGTTTTTATGCAACTGAAATGCATGTATTACATTCTTATGTCCTCACAAAACTGAAGGTCCTCCTGAAACAAACGTGTGTGGGGACACACTTGCCTTATCTTTTTGTCTGTCTGTCTGTCTGGCACTTGTCACTAGCAGACAAGAAGGACACCCTGTGGCAGCCACAGGAAGCAGCTCCTCCTCCCCCCCTCCGTCTCTCTGTTTCTCTCTTCCCCTTTCTGCTGTCCTCTCCCTCAGATTGATAGCAGACTTTGCAAATGCAAGGGCATACGCATTAATATTTATCCGAGCTGTCATAAATGATTTGGCTTCGTAGTGTCGGGCAGTGAGGTGCTCATGGCGAAAACTTTAAAAATTTAATTACTGTATCTAACTTTAATGTGCATATGGCGAAAGTGTGAGGAGTTTTCATTATTTTTTTCGTGGGGGGGTTTAGGTAAAGTTTTGGGGGCATTGCGAGTCCTGTTTTTGAGGATAAATTGCAGTCTCCGCTGTCAGAGGTGAACTCCTCATCTGGCACAGAATGTGAAAGCTGTCCAAAAATACACACCATTCCTGCACTGCATGTTCATTTGAGGAGCCGAGGTGCCACAACATGTGGAGAAAATGTTATAAATGTTACACAAGTGATGACTCATGTCAGAGCGGTGACGTCAGGACTGGTTATGAGCTGTGACTGTAACACACACACACACACTCACACACTGCAGCTCTCCACCTTATACATACCCAGGTTTCCCCATATGGTTAATCCAAGTTTTGTACCACTTTGTGTTTTACAGCGTTTCAAAGCCAGGGCAGCTGATGTGTCACATGACTGAATGTCATGAATGAGCTACCCGGATTAACAGTAATTAACAGCTAACTCTCTCCATCTGACTCAGGCGGCGTTGGCGGAGACGTCCCTGCCGTTGCTGGGGGCTACGGGACTGATGAACAGCAGTGCATCTGGGCTGATGGGTGGGAGCCCACCGATGCTGATGACCGGTAGCCCACCCAGCCTGCCGCCCTCCATCCACGAGGATTTCAACGGCACCCTGGAATATCTGGACACCAATGGCCACAGCAGCCCAGGCTACTCCCCACCGACACACCTGTGAGTGCACACGCACTTTTTAAACAACGTTCACACACCCCACGTGACACCTCATATTCATACTGTATATATCAAAATATTCATAGATGTCATCTTTTTTATTATTAACATTCTTTTGAATGGAACACAACAACCATGTCACCACCAAGAAAAAATAATAATAACAAGAAGAGATTTCATTTAAAAGGGCAAAGTTTAACACGACATTAACAGCTCAGAAGCGATTAATTACTCCTGTATCTGCTTTTTAGGGGTTTAGATGTTATATTTTATGCAAGGCTGTCCCTATTAATATTTAGCAGCTAACTATATCATTAATTACTCTAAAATCTTTGCTTTTCCATCTTTTTTAATGGAGCAGAGAGAGAAGGCCCATTAAAAATGAATGTGTTGTGGGTTTCAGAAACGTGTATGTAAGGGCTGTGTGTCACATGTGTGCTTTGGTGGGTTTATCACACACACACACACACACACACACACACACAACTGTACTCACACAAACACTGTATTTGTCCTTATGTCTCAGTCACAATTTCTCTATGGATTGCCAATGTATATTATGCAGTTAATTAGTCTTAGTCAGCTCTAGTTTTGTTTATGAGGTTGTGCCACAGTTATTATGGGCTGTTAAGATTGACGATTCTCCATATACAGAAGCCCCACTGTCCCGTGTTCAGACTTCACAAAGCAGAACTCTTTCCTCTTTCTAGAGGAAATGAGAGACCCACTTTAAACATGGCAGCAGCGAAAGCTCCAAAAGCTTGCTAGAAAATATAAAAAGTATTTTGGACACCAGATGTACGGGGGAAACCAAAAGATGCGGACAAGCCCTTTTGCAAGAAGTGCTTCAAACTTGTCGCTATCAAATCGAGCAGCAGGACAGGCTTAGTAAAGCATTTGAAACAACATCACTCCGACTTATACACGGAGTTTCGAGAGGGCGGTAAAGATGTTGTTCAAACGCAATATGAATATTTTAATTGCCTCTGTCAAGCTGTACTGCTGAAGTAAGTTAAGTACAAGAATGGCTGTGTCTTCGCTTCTCTCTGCGTTGTACTATTATATAATTGCACAGCGCATTTATTCTTCACTTCTGTGGCATACAGCATTAAAATACATTTCTTTCATTTATTCATTTATTTTTTTCATTTATCAATGTATTTATTTATTCATGTAGTGTGTGTGTGTGTGTGTGTGTGTGTGTGTGTGTACATATATATGTTATAACTTAATTTTAAATAATCTAAAAATATTCAATATGTATTAAAAAATGTAGATTTTAAAAGTTCCATGTGATGCCATAGTATCGAAAATAGTATCGCGTATCGAATACCATCCTTAGTATCATGACAAGCCTACTTTCTAGCATATTCTAGAAAACAAGAGTAGACTTGACTAGAAAACCCCCACCCCCACCACCCTCGTGTCCTACACAGCCACTATGTTCACAAAATGGAATAAGTGTGTTTTTGGCAAGTGCAAATCTGGGATGCACTGAATAATGAAGGGACGAGAGACAGAGAGAGAGAGGGGTAGGTAAGTTAAGAGGCCAGTGCACGTGCTCGCTCTCTGGAGGAAGCCGACCCACCATGTCCATTCAACAGCTAGACAAGACCCTTTGTCTCCCGTTTAAGAGGTTAATGCTCTCAGCCTGCGCAGATAGCTGCAGGCATGTTAGCGTCCGCGTTTGTGTGTTTGTGTGTGTGTGTGTGTGTTTGTGTGTGTGTGTTGAGGGGGCTATTGTGAAATGCAGGGAAGGAAACAGGGCAACCAAGATGCTGCGAAGCTCTCACATCATTTTGAGTTCAGGAAGTGTGAAATGTTTTCATACTCTCCACTCACACACACTAATGTCCTTCTCCGCACGCCTAGTACATACCTGCCATTATTGCTGGTGATAATGCCTCCGTGATGCCTGCATGCCTGCTTCATAACACAATCATGCGTCACACACACACGCACACATATTCATAGCACCCAACTCCATCATGCCAGCATCTCATTAAAACCCAAATGACTCATCTCCATGTCTTAATACAATGCATAACCAGGACTAATACATTCTGTACCTGGTCCCTCCCTTCCTCGGCGAGCACATGAGCGCGCCGCTGATTTCTAATGAATGCAAATGAAAGCGGTAAGATGGGCCTGCGCCCACATTAGCAGACATAAAGGGCTTTCCTCATTTCCCATGGCCGGCGGGGCCCCCATCAACACCTCAATTTCCAAGCGTCTCAGAGATTATGTGTCTGAGAGGTTGTTTACTCGCTATGATGGAGGCGGGCGGCGGTGAACTTTGCGACTGGATTTTGATTTTAAGCTGCATTAAAGTCATGTCGACACCCACTCATTAGCGTGTTTTCGGAAATCGCTGTCCTGTTGAAGGTAACCATTGATCTGAAACAGTGGTTCACCATGGGCACGCTGTACTAGGGGTGGAACAATAGGTTGTAAATGATACGCTATCCATATAATATTGAGCATGAAGTTCGGGCTGGATTCTTAAAATTGGGGTTTGTTTGCAATACAACAGTAATGTTATGGTTGATTCACCTATCTGACGTATGTAATATTTTTGCATTGATTCAAACAGGGATTGGTTTACAATCAAATTGTAAAATGCTTTTAAAAGTTCCTTCATTGTTTCTTCTTTCTTTTTCAGTTACTCCAGTATTACTATTGTATAGTAGACAACTGTCCAGCTACATAAAACGTTTCACTGAATCAGAATTATTAAATCATTGTGATAATGTGATTGCCACTCTCAAGCATCATTCTAAAGTCCGGCATTTCTGTATTTATGTTTATTAACATACACCCTAAAACAAGAAAAATGGATTTTATTTCATTGACTATATCGAATTTTTCTTGCATTTGAATAAATCCCGCATACACTGGTAAAAAAAGTGCCAGAATTTGACCAGCAGCTCTTTCTACATGTTGCAGATTAGCAGAGTGATATCTTTTAAGGTGAGGGTTGATTCTTGAGAACCGAGGTTAAATGTACAGTAAGAGGTCACTATACTGTAGACTCCTCTCTCTATATAATCACTTACAGTTCAGGGTGTGCCTGTGTGTGTGTGTGTGTGTGTGGATGCCGTTGAGGGCAATGTTCCTCCCAAAAAAGCTAACCCATCCTTGACAAGATTTGAATATTAATTTATTTTGCTATAAATATTAAAGCAATCTGTACCTTTTAAAATTCTTTTCAAATTCAAAGTTCCCCTTACCATTGATGAACGGAGCCCAGGAGATAGCTGGCAGACACGTTCTAATACAGAGACTGCTTGATAAGGGTTTTCTCTGCCTCTCTCTTTTTTAAAGTCAGCAGGGATTTCCCGATGCGTCCGACGTGTCAGAAATAATTAGGTTTTGTCAGATTTATCATCATGGCACAAACCCTAACCCGGAGAAGGGCCCTGGATCATGTTAAGCCTTGTTTGTGTGTGACAGCCTTATTATTCTTGTTAGTAGCCTGACTTCCGCCCCTCTCTTACTCATTTTCCTCCTCCTCCTCTCTGTTGTGCTGGTGTGAAGTGGTCCCTCTAAAAATATATATAAATATATATAATATTTTTTGTTATTGACAGTCAGTAAAGATATTTATCCGTTTGGAGTTAAAAAACACGGATCAGGGGGTCCGAGCCGAGCTGCCAGGGCTGAAGTTGATTAATGGCGGAAGTCTGGCTCTGAGCTTCGCCTCTCGAGGAGTCAGGGCAGCATCACCTGCATATTAAAGAGGGGCTGCACTTTCTATTAACAAGATAAAAAAAGCCTCCCCACTCCCCTTGCTTTAGGGGGTGTGGGGATGAGAATTCTCCTTTTTCTTTTTTTTTCCCCCACCAACATTATTTATAATGGGAGCCAACTATTTCGCCAGGTGCCTGTTGACGCGGCATCTTGCTCCGCCCCTTTTGTCTACAACATCGGGCTAATGGTGTTGAGTGCATATAGACAAGGGACCAACACGTAAAGTGTTGAATAACAGAAACTATAGGAACAATTCCCGGGTTATGTGTGCAAGAATATATCAATGCATTCTGCAAAATTTATTTATAGGATTCTATTCTCTTCTTGTAATTACCTTTTACAAATAGCAGCGTAGCAGAAATCTGTGATCTGAGGGGACAGTTTGACACCTGAGAGCAAACTACTCAGATATTTATAAGTCCTGATGTACATGACTATGTTGGACAGATGGGAGTGAGAGGAGGAGGAAGGGAAGATGACAGGAGGAATGGAAGGAAAGGGACCTGGAGCAGTTGATAATTAAGCTAATTAAAAGCATTGAGAATTTTTTGCGTTTCTTTTTGTGTCTCTCATTCAGGCCGTCCATTCACGTGAAAGAGGAGCCGCTGAACATGGACGATGACGACTGTCCGATGTCGCTGGTGACAACAGCCAATCACAGTCCAGAGCTGGAGAACGACCGGGAGTTGGAGGAGGGGAACCTATCGGAGGATCTGGAGTGATGAGTTTCCTCCTGGCCCTGACTACGAACCCCACCAAAATCCTCCCACCGACACCATCATTCAGATACCCCACCCTGAAACCACTCCGCAACCAAACAGAGCCCAGCAGACTGGAACTGTGACTATTTATTACGCATGCATCTGGGACAAACAGGCCCAAAGAAACTCTTTGTTGCAGCCTTTTGGGAATCAACAGAACCAGCATGAGATGTCTGGTTTTTAAAAAAAAAAAAAAAGAAAAGAAACTTTTGAAAAACAAACAAAAAATCCACAAAGACAAGATTTTTTTTTCCTTTTTTTTTTTTTCTCAAGCAGCTTGGAAAAGGTCGCATTTGGACAACAAATGGACATTGCCTAAGGAATGGGACTGGTGTTTTTAAAAGGAAAAGTCAAGCCCAGGCATATTTGTTGAGTAGAAAGCTGACGGCCTCATATACTGCCAAAAAAAATCTTTTTAAGTTTGTGAATATCCATCCCACAGTAGTTGTTGACATTAGAGACAATTGCTGGTTCAATTCGAGTTGTTGCTCTGTCTTCATTTGCACAGGAGTAGTATCAGAATTTAGCGTCACTGCCTGTATGTTGCTCAAAAGATCTTAAACAACAGTCATTTTTTGTGTGTTTTCCCTCCTCCTGTTCATTTTCTCATTTTTTTTGCTCCGTCGCGCATTTTTGAGTTTCTTCACAACTGTAAATGCCCATCTCCTGACCACGCCAACAACAGAACCACACTCTCAAGACTGTTGCAGCTGTCCCAAAAAAGTCTCTTCTCTGTTCGTGCTGAAAAAAGTGATCTGTGATACTAAGTTGAAATGTAACTGTTTGTGAGTACCACGCTAGTAGAGAAAAAAAAAACGTAAAAAAGATGCAACTCTGCATATTCTACTGCTCTCTTTTTACCTCCTCCATCGAAAGCTTTGTCTACCTGCAAACAGTCACAGGCAACAGCTAGAAACCAAAGCCAACACTATCAATGGCCAATAGCTTAGACAGAAGCCACCAGATCGATGGTCCGCCTTCTGTGACTTTAAACAAGTACAAAGAGAAAGCTTTTTATTTCCTATTATTACCTTTTTTCTGTCCGAAAACTACCTTCAATTAACCTCTGGGATTATTATGTCATTAAAGCCCTGTACAAAGATCTTTTTTTCTTTATTTTCTACCAATTTTGGTGTATTTGAAAATGGGGGTAGAGTGTCCACTTTTTAAAGGGAGGTTGAGGAGCCGGAAATGTGAAATGAGAAATTTTCTCAACATGCTGGGAGCAGTTCCAAGTGGATCATGACCAAAACAAGTATTTATATATCAGTGGAAGTGCAGAAAAAAATTATAATGTTGTGAAGGTTTTTTTTTCTTTCTTTTTTTTGTTCCTTTGTGTATTTTTAAATTTTGATTTATTTGTGTATTTTTCCATTGTGTAATTTAGTTTTATTGTGAATGTGTACTGTTCAGTGGGACTGTCAGTAATGTCAGTAATAAGTCTTTATTGTCATAGGGTTTGTACAGCAACAATTGAAACTGAAATGACATTTAAGTAACCAAACCTGTTTGATTCCTAGATAAGCCAAAAAAACAAGTCAGTTGGTTTGAAACGGCTCAGTATAAATCAAAAAATAGCCATTGCAGAAAAGATGACAGAGGGCGGGAAAAACGAATTTCTAGGTGATGTTTGCTTGATTCCATGAATACACATTATGTGTTTCCCAGCATTTGGTTACATAGCCGAAATTGTGTTAGACATCAGTTGCTTTTTACTTTTCATTTTTTATTGCATTTATGGTTCAGCGATTCAGTCCTCTGTAGCCAGTGTCATCTAGAAACATGGACGTTGCTTTAATGGTCTTATCTGCATTGTCAGCCAAACCAAAGTTACACAAAATTCTGCCTCTCCCTTATCGGGAAAGAAACAAACGAATGCCAATTGAACCACCTTCACACAGTCCAGTATATATATTTTTTTCTTAGATTCTTATATTTTCATCTGCTGTCTTTCCTGATTCTCATTCTGATTCTCAAGTGTCACTGCAGAAAGTTGTCTTCAAATTGATAATGTTTTTGTATTGTATCTAAAATATGTGTCTACTTTCTGTGTATGGGAACATAAAGTGCATATGTTTGCTTTCAAGCATTGTGCCAAGCCCAGGAGGTTGGCTGCGACGCCTCACACACACACACACACACACAAACACACACTCATATATACATATATATGCACACACAGACATAAATTCATATTTTCAACATTTATATGCCAGTTCCCTCAAAGACGGAGCCCAGGAACAAAGCTTATCCCTCATTCTTTGCTGGAGTCAGCAAATTGACTTGAAGATGACGTTCATAATAATCTTATCACACCAAATATAAGGACACAGCGTCTTTCAAAAAAGGGTTTTCCCACTTACCCAAAAAAAAGGCTTTTGAAAAAGGTTCTACCTCTGCACAACAATTTTTTTTTTCCGAACAATTCTGTCAGATTGCACGAGTTATTGGAATGCCGAAAGAGCATTTACACTCTTCTGCGCTTGTCTCCTAGGATGTGACCAATAGACGGTTTATATTTCTGGTCGGAATTGGAAGATTTGCATTGTAAAAAAGCTGTCCTCAAACATTTGTAGAATGATGTAAAAAAAAAAAACTTAACTGTAAGGGGATATGGTGTTTTAAAAATGCATGTCTAAAACTCATTTGGTGGACTGGAACTACGAATTAAATAAAACGCATATAAATGAACAACTATTGGGATGGTGGCCTAAGTGTACAATGCACACGAATGCATAACTCAGCTGTACTGTTTCGGGAAGGAAAAATATCTCAGCCGCAGAATGCATATTACCTGTAGATTTTGCATGGGTTTTGTAAAAATAAAAAGGAAAAAAAAAAAAGAAAAAAAGTCTAAAATATTTGCTTGCACACAAAAAAATCCAGAAAACATAAATCTCCAGATCTCCTAATCTACTCCACCAGATTTTAGGGTTGTCTGGAACTTTCTGGGATGATTTTGTCTGTATTTTGATAATTGTGCATATTATGTATAAAAAATGTTGGTGGACCCATACATTTACCATACATTTTTTTCTAAGATGAAAGAGAAAAAAATCAGTGTTTCTTTTTTTCTTAATTTCAAGAAAATTTTTACTCTTCTCTCTCATTGCTTGCTAAGAATAGCAAACCTGCATCTTTTCTGCATCTGCTTTGCGTAGCTGTAAAGCTTTAAAATAATGTGTGTATTTATTGCTTGTACCTCTGTGCATACGTTATGAAGCATCATGTCTGGCCGTTAAGTCATGTATCCTTTCTACTACTATCATTCTCTAATAATTGGGAAATATGATCCCCTATGTATACAGTAAATTGGAACTGTAGCAAAAAAAACATGTTAATGTAATTGGTGAATACATTTTGTTTGTTTGTTTGTTTTTTGGTTTCCTTTATTTGAGGTAAATTCATTTTTTGATACTCTTCATTACCGTGTACTGTGTCCATACGTTAAGAGAGTAGAGGTCATGACTGAAAATTGTAACAAGACATTAATTATTATTATTTTCTGTATTCATGGCTTTACACTGCTGAATAAAATAAAGGACCAAAACTTAGGAATTTGAAAACTGTCTACCTCCAACATCAGGGATTTCCTACGTTTTTTTTGTATCTTTAAAAGGAACAGTCATGAAAATTGGGGGCATTGACATTACGCTTTTATGCAACGTAAAGGATTTTTTTTGTTGTTGTTGCTAGACGGCCTCGAAAGAGAAGACGAAAAAGGAGACCCTGAAAAAAAAAAACAATTAAAGTTTAATGGCTGTGTTACAATCCTTTGTTCAAGGCTCCTAACGCCTAGAGTGTTGTTTAGATGACTGGCAGGGTCGCGGTTGGGTCTGCGGACGTTGACTAATGCATCAATGCGTCGGGGTCCCTGCGTTTGATGTTTTGGCGGAGCCTCAGCAGAGCCGAAAGTTAGAAAGGGTAATTTTTGGTGTTACGGCCCTCACCGGGGCACTGCTGGCTAATCCTCAAACTGCCGCTCTTCTCTTTGGTCTCCGACCAAACAGGTTTATGTGTTTTTTGATGGGGGTCATGCACAATGCATGGAGCTGACATGTTAAAACTAAAATAATAAAGTAGTTCCCCTGGTCCCTCAGCCTGAGACAGCGTCCATAAATCTGTAAAATTCATATGCACAACAACATTTACTATCTAATGTAATATATGGTGATTGCCATTACGTCATTTGACAAATATTTATAAAAAGTTGATGTGGACAAACCCAATTAAACATATTTGCAATACAATGTATAAATCCAATGTGTCACAGTAAAATAAGAACATAACCAATAAATGATCTACCATTCATTACATACACTACATTCCAAAATACATCAAATATACATATGTACAATTGTATAGACTAGAACAGTTTGACTTGCTTATGACGAAAACTCTTCTGTAATAAATGTTACGTCTTACTGTGTTATGGTATTTGCCTCACTCCTGGATTACTGTCTTGACCGACTCACTTAAAAACTAATTTCATAAAACAAGAATTCATATTTTTGCATATTCAAATTAGATATAGATCTATAAGTAGATATAGTTTAAATATATAATGTATTGAAATCTGATGATGCCAGGCTTCCTGGACATATTTTTCCTATGCTTGAGTGTATAGGGCTGTGAGGTATCTTTATATAGATGGAGGTGCTTGGTCCCTTTTACTGTTAATAAATGCCATAATTGTATATCTGGGCTGCCAAAATAGGTATTTTTTCACGTCATCTTCTTCTTGATTTTGAATGCATTAAAATGCATAACAAAAAATTCCAAGCACCCCTGTACTTGGAATTATTTTTTATTCAGCCCAAGCGAAAGACCCAAGGAGATTGAAATACGACCAAAATGTCACAACAGTATGTTGGAACCTCCATTTGACTAGTTGACTAGTCCTCACTGCCAATCGGGTCGAGTCAACGCCTGTGTCCACCTAGTGCACGCTGACAGTAATGCCCGGTGGCCGACAAGTCCCCGTTATCTGTAACACGACCAGGACTTGAGATCAGAGACGTCCTCCCAACATCCCTTCTATCAAAAAGCTTACAGGCCCTGTGGTCAGTGTGGCGGGGGGAAAAAAAGCATTAAAGTGGAGCCATAAGAAGCACAAACAACCGAATCTGGCTTTACTGCCCCCCTGCAGCAGCCACTCGCTAGTGGCATTCCGCTGTGTTACCTCGCGGGGCACTCGTCTGCCACGCTCACTATTTATGCACTTGGAAGTGTTTGTGAATTCAAGTGAGGGAGCGCACGCCGAGCGCAACAAGGGCCGCTGTGTACTACACAACATCAGAGGCAGGCGCCGACATTAAAGTGCGCGCGGCGCTACAGACCCCTCTTTCAAAGGCCATGAAATAATAATGTGTTGTGGTTAGAGGTATCCGTGAGTCACACTGGCTGCTTTTCATAAAGTGGAGTTATTTACAGTGCAATGAATAAAAGAAAGGGGTACCGGTGCAAAACCCTTTCCACATGAACTGTGGGAAAAAAGGCAAGCACTTTATATAATGGGGAAAGGGGGGGGGGGCTGAAATAGGTCAGCGCTCATTTTTTTACTCTTTAGGAAGTATGTTCAGTGTTTTGTTTGACAGATAGGGCTGTAACGGAGTCTCATTTTACTTTATGAAGCACATGAGAGCAATGTTTTTTGCCCCTGAATATTATCATTTGAAAATATGATTTGACCTCAGAAGTGGGATTTTAGTCACAGGGCAGTAATTCGGCTTGCTCACTATTGTAAGGTGTCTAAAGGATTTACTTAAATAGAAAAAAGAAGAAAATTATTAAATTAAAATTTAATTAATTATTTCTGTCACCAAAGTTTTAAATGATTGACAGCTCTCCCGCAAGCTTCTTCCTGATTCCGGATGATCTAAACGTATGTCACACGCAGAAACATGACTGAATATCATGTTTCTTTATTTTTTTGAACAATTTATGCAAAGGATGCTTTTCACCTTACACTAGCAAACAAGCCCCATGCTGAGTGTGTAGCTCTGTGCTTCGAGCCAGTTTGAAAATAGTGCCCATAAACAGTAAAGGACAATGGACACTACTGTGAGCACGTCGATAATCGTCAACACTGAAATCCATTGATCATCAACTGCCCCCCATCGCCCCGGCCTGGCAATGTGTGTCAGTCCTCCACCACGGCTCTGCCCCAAGGCTGCAAAATTGCCTGCTAAATAGTCTGAGGCGATGGCAACGCTAATTGAGATCATCATTATTATAATTGCGGGCTGCTGAAAAGCGCGTCTTAAATAATTTGCATTGCTCTCGAGTTGATATTGCAAAAATAATTGCATGGCTCCAAGGCACGTTTGGGTTGGGTAGCCCTCGCTCAGAGCTGGAGCCAGCTCTGATTCTGCTCTGCTCTGCTGCTCCCGGTCACATTGGTCTTGTGCCTACTGAAGAGTGAAGCCTCTGAGACTATCAATGTATAGAAATATACAAGGAGTGCTGGTGTCAATGATTCTATGCTTATTTCAAAATGTTTTTTTTGAAAGGCCACAAGCTCATTGAGTATATAACCATGAAATCATTATATGTGCATTGAAACGGCATCCCTGGTTATTATGAGTCCTACTGACCATGCTGTGACCTCTTGACATGAACTTTGTAGCAACGGCTACAATAAGACCATCTAGATTGAAAGTTCCTCCATATTCATCGTGTTTCACATTAGCATTAATTCTCACTTCCAGCTGTTTGTACAGTAACAATCGATATGGAGGGGGAAATCTTCATCTTCAATCTACTGATTGCATTCAAATAAAAATTCTAGCCACTGTTAAATAATATAGAAATACAATTTACAGGGTCAAAACTTGTTGGATAAGGTGTGCTGGACTTGCCACGTTGGACTGGTCTCACTGCCTTTTCCCCTCAGAGCTCTATATCATAGTCATGGGTATCAGGGTACATGGTGTAAGTACATGTTGATTGGTAGTATAGGTACAGGATATACCCTGAAAAGCATAAGCCCAAACATAAGCCCAGGAGCCTAGAACATTAACCTTTCAAAATGTTGCAGTGACCAGCAGATAAACACCCCTATTTATTTCAGTGTACACATCTTTTACAATGTGAGTTTTTATGATTGGAGTGGTGGCCGGAGTGATATGGCTGACAGACCTATTATCAGTTTCAATCCAATCCTTGGGAATCAGATCGAGACCTAATTGCCAATTAATCTGAATTTATTAAAGGCCGATTTCAATTACATACCACCACCATTGAGTTCTGATCCAGCCAAATTAAATTAGGACACTCGATTGTATCTCACATTTAAATCCCATCGCACTTAAAGGCCGTGTCTCGCTTGCTCCCTCTCTCGCTTCCCGGCAACTTCTGAAGAGGAACTTTCTGTTCGGTCTTGGCCTCAAGAAGAAGAAGGAAAAAAATGAAGGGGGGGAAGAAATCCAGCATTAGTGTGGAATAGTGGGTTAAATCACTTACTGAAGATTTTTAATGACATTTCAGTGTTCCTCGTATAATTACTCTTCATCTAAGATATCCCATAATGATGTTGGACAGTCTCGGTTCAGGCTCGCTGGCTCGCTTCATTAGCATGTCATTCCTATTTCACATCAGAAGATTTAATTGTAATGCTGAATATGCACCGCTCTCCACTGCAGCCTAATCAAAGTGGATCCACTTGTATTATTCATATCAGAAATCGCTCCTGCTTGCGATTTTTTATAAATAAAAGAATACAGATGCATAAATCAGCTGTCATTTATTAGCATGGTGCTGGCATATCCGCCAGACATGCAAGCACGCCAAACCCATCCACCTCACCCCCCCACCCACCCACCTACTTTTCCTAGATTCATCAAGATTTAGAAGAAGAGATGGGGGTGGCGGTGTAAGGCAACGGGCAACATTAAATATACATACTAATTCCTCCGTGAAGTAATCAGATTACAAAGAAAGTGATGCTGGCCATCAAAATTCAAATGATTGGCAATAATGAGGTGTGATAAGATGGCATGAGATGGCATGGCAAAAATGGAAGGATTTGGATCATTTTATTACGCCGCAAACAGGTTCGGTGGTTCCGTTCTGTGACCAGTGCCTGAACTCTCCAGTTTTAAATGAGCTCAAGATTAAAACTTATACATATGTAATTTTACATATTATATTATATATATGTATTATATATGCTATATATATAATGTGTGCATGTGAGTCTGTCTGTGTGTATATATCTATATATATGTATGTTGGAGGACTAGCACACAAGTCCACAGAGATTACAGCAAATGTCATTTGGGTAAATTAACCGCCGTTGCTTTGGGATCCAGATGCATGCGTTCATTTGGTTATGCTTGTGGCACGTCCCCTAATACCATTTTAAATCTATAGCTTATTAAATTATCCATGCATAAATCTTTCAATTAAGAAACCACTTTTTTAATTCAAGCAGGACGTTGCCAAGAAGACTATTATTGACTATGGTTCATTATTAATCGTTTCTTTTTTCTTGATCTGATAACTGAGGAATTAAACAGGGCAGGGAAATTATATGTAAAGAAAGGCCAAATATTTCTGTGTGCAAGTGTGTGGGCGGGTTATGGGCAAACCGCCACGCCTGTAAAGCCGCATTCCCAGCTGCTGGCCATCAGTTCCAGTGCTGAACTTGAGTTTGTGCACCTGCAGACGTTCTGTTAAAGCCACTACTGACCAGGGTGTGGTTCCTGTCAGAATGGTGGAAAAACATGGGAAAGTCAGCACATGTTAACTTGTTTTGCCTGAAGAGAACCATTTCTAATGGTCCTTTCAGCTAAATAGTGGAATGTTTTTACTTAACTTATTTGCACGTATTATACACATGTTATTACACATTTATAAACGTCATTAATTATGAAACTTATTATATGAAACTAATTATATGTTCAAACGATAATATACAATGTTGAAGTTACAAAGCAGCAACATTTATTCTGGTGGGCCTGTCATGTCTCTGTGTTGTTCTATGTTACATGTTCCTGGAAGAGTTGGGACATGCTAATTGGAGATCAGTCTGAAATTCCTTCGTTGTGTATGAAAACATATCACTCTAGGTGGTCTTAGGCGAGATTTCGTTACACAATTTAAAAGCTAAAAATTATGTGAAGTGAACATTGGTGGGAAACATTTGGATGTTTCAAATTCTCTCTAGTCTTCATAACTCATAAAATGACACAAAACCATTACAGGTCATCTAAAATGCACCAGTTTATCCGTTAATTAATTAATAATTAATGAGATGATTAATTCCACTGATGACACCGTTCCAAGGTTTACTATACAGTTTTTTGTTTACTAAATTTTCTGGTTATGGATGCTGTTTTTGAAAGTGAAAGTGTGAAACTTTTCTGTGAGTGTGATTAACATTTAAGTCTATCTTTAAGACAGGGGGTCTTTCTTTTATTTATTTTTCTTTAGTGCAGGCTGCCCATGTGTGCAGAATTCTAACAGCGGTACAGTACGCCGACCTTCCCTCTCCGTCTCCCTCTGTTTCCCTGCGTGGTCAGTGAGGAGCGCAGTGGTCATTCCTCCTCCTCCTCCTCCTTCCCCAGCATATGTAATCCACTGCATGAAATCTCGAGGCCTGATGATATTCACACCAGTCTCCCTTCTCTCCCAACCAAAACGCCTTTGATCTCTTATTTGCATTTTACTGCCTATGGGGCGAAAAATTATTTGGATGAGATTTTTTTTTTCTTTTTTTTTTTCTCTTCTCCTTCTCAATCTCTGACTCTCTCACGCCACTCTCTCACCTTCCCGCTTATACCGGGTGGGTGGGTGGGGGGGTTGGGGGGTTGGAGGGGGCGGTGACTGTCACACCCGTATGCAAAAAAAAAAAAAAAAAAAATCATGCCCAATCGCGACTGTCATAAACAAGTTGCGGCCCCCTCGTTCTGCCCCCGCCCCCTCCCCGCCAACTCCCGATTACCACCACCGCGCCGCAGTCTGGGTCTCGGGCCCTCCGCGCATTTGATGTTTTTAAACAATTTATATTTGTTATCATATCAAAGAGGAGACGTGCAGTTATCAAAAGGCGGGCGCCGAACATGCTGCCGAGGGCCCCGCCAGCATCCTGATTCCTTATTCTATTTTATCTTTCTTGGTTTTGACTAATGTCAGTAACAGCTACCGGTAATAAACTGCTTGTTAGGGTTTTTGCTGTTGCCTGCGAGCGCCGGCTTTGATACAATGTCATCCCATTTGGCTGCGTTTCCTGATTACCTTCGCCCGAGCGCATGTTTATTGATTGGGAGTTAATAAAGCGTTGCTGCCACTTCGTCTTTTTAATAGACGAGCCGGGATCCTGCTGCTGCTGTTGGAAGGGTGTGTGTGTGTGTGTGTGTGTGTGTGTCTGTGTGATGCATCCAGAAGAGAATATGAAGAAAAAAAAAAAAAACGTAAAAAAAGAAGAGTTGTAGCAATCGGAGTTACTCGACGCCGGAACGCGGCCTGTCGACATCTGTGGAGCTGCTGTGTCGGCCCTATTTATTTCCACGTCCTGCCCCCACCCTCTCCCTGCCGAGAATGCCCCAGTCGCTCTTACACAAGGAGATCTGGAGCGTTTGGCCCGGCCTTTTTCCCCATGTCAAGTCACAATAACATCTTTAAAAATTCAGTCAACCCAACGTGGCAAACAGCGACTATCCGCAGCCACCCCAAATCCCTCCGTGTTTGGTATTCATGTATTCCGGTGTACATTGTATCATGCGGCATGGTGCTGGAGACGGCGAACGGCCCGATGCCATCAAATTTTGATGTATTCATTTGTAGTCACCGCTTGGTCTGTTTGTTTACAGATAGCGGCGGGGTGTTTGCCTGGCCTGACCAACGATAGGGCGACTTCAGACATGCAAATTCGCCTGTTCGATGGCGAGGAGTGTAGTTCAGATCCGCATTCGCACACACACACTCACACTCACACAGCAACACGTGTGAGTGAACCACCATGCAGACTTATGGAGAATGTAAAAACTGTAGCAGTTACAGGTGTGATGTGATGTGTGTATCCCTGTGCACATATTGTGGCACTGCCTGGGATGTGTGTGTAGTTTGTAGATATAATATATATATAGTATGTATCGAGTGTATGCCTGTATGTGTGTATAGGCATACACATGCACATGTGTATATCCAATTTGTCAGATTGCTTATATGTGACTCTCTCTCTCTCTCTCTCTCTCTCTCTCTCTATATATATATATATATATATATATACACACACACACATATGTGTCTGTATGTATATATTTATACAAAGCAGGTCCACATATATATACATACACATATGTGTGTGTGTGTGTATAATGATTGTGTGTAAATGTGTAATTCATTCATTCATTCAGGTGTATGTGACTCTGTGTCTGTGTGGATTCATCTGCATTCATGTCTGATTTATGTGTGTGTGTGTGTGTGTGTGTGTGTGTGTGTGTAAGCAGATGTGCGCGAGTGCCACCGTGTCCCCAGCTTGCTGTGCGACATGCCCCAGATGTGCCCAGTGCCAGATCCATTCCCCCGCCGAGTGCTGTATTTACATCCTTGTTTAGCATGGGCTTTCCAGGGTCAGAATAAAGTGGCGTAGCCCGGGGCCGGCTCTGAGGTTTGTATACCGTGTGTTTGCGCCACCGTGTCCCACTCTCCTCCATCATGCCCGGCTTTCTTCCTGCCTCTTTCCCCCTCAAATTAGCTATTATAAAATACCCGGTGGCACTCTGTCTGCCACGTTGATCTGCTGAAATATGGAAATATGGAGCACTGAAAGTTCATTTGGAGCTTTCGTAGCTGATGTATGAATCATTTTGCACACACACACACACATACTCATTCACGTCTTTGGCTGTCACACTTTCCATTGCGCCTTTCCTGGAACCAGCCCAAAAACTCATCATGTCAGAATGCATTATGAACATCAAAACATTTCTGTTTACAACATCACAGCCGTGTCAATTAAATCTGATAAATTATTCAAACATTTATCTTTCCCCCAGCCGAGGGAATTTTTAATCAAGCCCCGTATTTGCTTTAAATTAGCACTGTCAAGTGTGCGTTTGTGTAAAATCCCTGGTATCATTAAAGATTTATCAATCGAAATCTGTTTGGGTTTATTTGGCTGTTAATTGGCTAAGGGGCCAGCGGCAGAACAGCACATGCAACAAGTGAAGTGTGTGTGTTGGGTGGGGGGGGGCTGTTGGTGAGGCCAGATGTGCTGCACATGTTTGGGTCAAAGAAAGGAAAGAGACGCTTTTGCCACTTTCTGTCCGGTTCACTTTTGTTGAATCTAAAAAATAATTTATTTCATTGCACTGTGTGTTAATTGCACGGGATAAAAGTATTGAATAGCATGAAAAATAAAAACGAATTGAATACGCATTTTACAATTTAGGCCCAACATATCAAATTTTAACGAGACCCAGAGTTTCAACCAAATGAAGTACTAATGCAATACTACTAATACTGATTATACTATTTATTCAGTTCTCCAATTCTGGACTGGATGTTGCTGCATCTGTGTGTGTTTGTGTGTGTGTAGGGGGGGGAGTGCATGTGTGTGTGTGTGTGTGTGTGTGTGTGACACCTGTCACACCTGTCACACCTACAGATCGGGTGTGGACAAAAGCTCTCTCACCGAAAAACCAACCTTTATTGTGTGTCTGTCTGCGTGAGTGCATGTGTGTGTGTGTGTGAAAGAGCAACATTCCTGCCCCTATGGGAGACAGTTACACATCCAGAATTGCGGGATGCTTTTAGGAGTGCTGTGAGGGCAGCGTAAATTAATGTATTAATGATATTTATATATTTAAATATATTTATAAGGGAGTAACCCATAGGGGTTGGTGGTCCTGGTCCTACTAATGATATGCAAATGGGATTTAATGCCTAATGTTTTGTTCTGTTTCCAGTTCATTCTGGTGTATTCGTCAGCGTAGTGAGTAACGGTAAAGTCTGCTGGCAAGTCGGATGCCATCTTTAATTCATGGCACTGCCGACAATTTCTCAAATCCAAGACATACAAGAGCCCAGGGGGGAGGATCACTAAAGAGAAGGGCATCTTAGCCCTCCATGTTGCCTTCCCAAAAATACTACTATTATAAGATTATTGATACACACTAATCCACTGTGATGCAGTTCTGAGACATGTAACAATACAACAATAAAATTATATAAATGTGTGGACAGAGACCCTACCTGTTTAAAAGCCGGGGACTTCCACCCTTTCGGGAGCGATGACATTTTAGTGGACTCAGTCAGTGAACTTGATGTGATCTTGACCTGGCAACTTAGTGTTAGTCTTTTGAGTTCTGGCAACCACCACACGCCTGCGAGTTTGTTTATGTTGATCCCCTTTTATTTCCCTTTTCGGCCACCGTGCTGGTGTTTATTTGTGTTTATTTATTATTTTTAATAAAATCCCTTTCCCAGCATGTCCCGCCTCTGCGCTTCCTTCCACCATCAGCTCGCCGTTGTGACAATGACCTTTAATCACCTGATCTCAACAGAACTAAACATCTATGGGAGACCTTGGAACAATATTTTAAGTCAGCATCAGCATAAATGTCCAGAATATGTTTGTCATAAGCAGAAGTTATGGCCTGACTACAATGCAAAAGTTAGAAGGAAGACATATATCCTGATAATTATAGCAAACAAGGTGACTTGATGCCTTATACACACACACACACACACATAAATCTGTAAACATTTTCTCAGCTTGAAACTAGTGTGTAGGCGAGATGTGCCTGCAGACTTTGGCAGTGGCTGTTTACTCAGCTACAGCTTGGAGTGCCAATGTTAGATTTCATTACTAAAATGCTGTTTTTAGCCTGTAATAAATTGCATGCAAAATTATTTTACTTTATCTTTAAAAAAACTAAACGTGTGTTTGTTCTACACACTTACATTATTGGAGTACATCTGTCACGTATCGTTTTCTGGTAAATTTTGGGATAGAAACATGGGAAGGAAACTCCTCTAACATTTTACCCACTATGATTATCACTGTTCTGAAAGTGAAAGTGATTGTTGTTGTGAAACACTGCAGCACAGCACGTGGTGCCACAATGAAATGTGTCCTCTGCTTTTAACCATCACCCTTGATGAGCAGTGGGCAGCCATGACAGGCACCTGGGGAGCAGTGTGTGGGGACGGTGCTTTGCTCAATGGCACCTTGGCGGATCGGGATTCGAACCGGCAACCTTCTGATTACGGGACCTCTTTCCACTGCCCCAGTTATGCCCCCTTAATTAGCAATAATGAAAATCCACCCCATCCTTCAAAAATGCTCAGTTTCTTTTTTTTGCCTTGATTCATGTGATTTAAAGGCATTAGGATTGGGATTACATACCCTTATTGCCCTGACAACCTCCTAAATATGTTGGCTTCTTGGTGTCCTCTTCAGTCTGTGGACGCGCTTTGCCAGATATTCATTCTGCCATCGGTTGGATGCCAAAGATAAACGACAAGCGCTGCCCTCAGGGGCGTGCGTTTGGCCATGATAGCATCTAATAGACGGATGTTTTTGTCATGGTGGTGTCAGTTTGGTCGCTGCGGATATTGCAGAAGATAGGTGATGGGCGATAAGGTCTGTCTGAGCAAACGTAGGCCTGTACTGTGCTGGGCCGGTCCCAAGCATGAATGGGGAAAACATTCATGCAGGCACCACTCAGGGACCTGCAACTAAATACATTTTTAAAAACCTACAAAAGTGCATTAAAAACGTTTTTATTGTTGTGATCACTGCTTAAAAATATCGATTTGACACAGCTGATTAACGTTTTTTGTTACTTTTTTCCCAAACCCTAATCCTTTTTGGTAATGTTGACATTTGGAGAATTCACGATTTACATAATTAGACAACTTTGATGTGAGATTTGCGAAATCCCTTCTTTCACCAGGCCTGACTTGTTTCCACGCACATCGCACAACCTTCACACTAATGCTGCCAGTCCAGGGCTTAGATCTGACATTTAAAGAGACCATGTTTAACTGGGGTGGGCGATATGAGGCCCTCCGGTACTGTACACAGATTTAGGCTTTTCGTAGGTAGAGATCAACGCACACAAAAAGTCACACGCGAGCACACCCTCAACCCGCCCCAAGCTGGCGTGGAGCGGCTCTTTGACCTTTGACAGCAATAGCTTTATTACCCATCTAACTAAGTTATTCCGTGCGGAGGCAGAGAGCCCCGAGGAGAGACCACCTAGTGCGCGCGAGAGCGAGCTCCTCAGCACGTTATTGATTTTTTTTCGGCTGTTACTTCTCCTTTTGTTCTGGGAGCGTGCCGAGTGGTGTTGTTGGGGGGGGGCTGCGGTGTCAGACACGCGCCTCCAACTATGATCCTGTGTCAAAGACACCACACCCCGTCAGCGGGATCCATCGGCTCGGTCCTGCTGTCTGGTGGTCTGTCCTTTTTTATGCCAGACGCAACAGTTATTGCAATACAGTAAATTCTATTAAACCCTCGCAGTAAAAAGCTAGACGGATCCAAAGAAAGGGATTTAGCCGGCATGACTGCACAGCCCGGCTCTGATAAACAGTGATCTCCGAAGCTTAAAACTGTTTACAACCACCCGCATTAAAGACTTGCGACGGGAAGCAAGCTCTCCACAAAATGTCAACGTTCACACACTGTTTATCCAAGACCAGGAGCGCTTCACACCGATCCCGCTTGGGCCTCGCTCTCGCACGGCCTCGCCACGACTACGTGCTATCACTGAGGCCATAGGGTCCCACCTCCGTCTGGCCCGCCTTTAATTACCTTTACCACGGCACACCGGGTTCGCCTCGTCAACTGCATAAATATTTGACAGCCGTGCAATAAATTAAATGGGATTTATTTTAGTCGTGCCCGTAGACGAGCGCTAGCTTCATGCGCTAAGAGATGCGGCGTGGATTGCTTTCTCTGCAGGTGACCACAGCTCGGCGCGGCATGAGGTAAATTAAATTTTTAGATTTTCAGGAAAAAAAAAAATTCTTCCTGATTCTCTGTACAACATGGGCCCAAGTATGACTGCAGAAACGGGTGGGGAATTCGTTTTATTAATAAGCGTGAAATCAAAATATAGATGGACTGGACTGGTGGATTGTCAGTTTCCTGAGCATCGATAACACTACATTTCCCATTATGCACTGTTTTGTGGGGAACTTGTCATTTAGTCGGTAAGGAAGTTGACATGGTTTCCAGCCTGGTAAGTCAGATCCTCAATTCAGAAAATCCAAATTAGAAAGCAATTTTTTTTTTTATTCTAAATTATGAAATTGTTATGAAATTGTTCCATAGTGTCTGGCCGTTAACCATGTTGCTGTAAATTCTATAAAATATTTTATGCTAATAATAAATGTGGCAGTGGTGGCTTGGCGGGGGCAGTGGTGGCCTAAGGAAGTGGCCGGTTAAGGAAGTGGTGGTTAAGGAAGTGGCCCCGTAATCAGAAGGTTGCCGGTTCGAATCCCGATCTGCCAAGGTGCCACAGAGGTGCCACTGAGCAAAGCACCGCCCCCTCCACACGCCTGTCATGGCTGCCCACTGCTCACTCAGTGTGATGGGTTAAATGCAGAGGACAAATTTCACTGTGTGCACTGTGTGCTGTGTATCACAAGTGACAATCACTTCACTTTCACTTGACTCGTAACCAAAGGGTTGCAGGTGCCACTGAGGTCCCCTTGAGCAAGGTACCATCCCCACACACTGCTCCCGGTGGCCTTTCGTGGCTGCCCACCGCTCCCTAAAGGTAATGGTTAAGGGTAAATTTGAAATAAATCAGTATTATAAACATAGAATCAGGAAAGTGAACATTTATTATTAGCATAAAATAATTAATAGAATTTACAGCAACATGGTTAACGGCCAGACACTATGGAACAATTTCATAACAATTTCATAACTTATAATAAAAAAAAAAGCTTTCTAATTTTGATTTTCTGAGTTGAGAATTATTTTAATTAGGATCTGACTTACCAGGGTGGAATCCATGTAGGATCTCACAGCAGGCCTGTGTAGGCAGCATAAGCTTTTCTCCATATCCTACAAACTTCAAAGCAGGAACTAGTCAGCTCGAGTTCAACATTTACATTTACAGCATTTACCGGACGCACCTTACAATCAGTAGTTACAGGGACAGTCCGCCCCTGGAGCAACTTAGGGTTAAGTGTTATTGTTTCAGGACACAATGGTAGTAGGTGGGATTTGAACCTGGGTCTTCTGGTTCATAGGCGAGTGTGTTACCCACTAGTCTACTACCACGCTGTTCAAAAAGACAGTGCCAAAACGCACACAAAATCACAAACAATATTTACCTTTCAACCTTGTTTTTGCCATGGCTGCTTAGAACACTGTAAAATACAGGCCAAATGAATCCATTCAGTGTCATCATTAACAGATAAGACGTGTTTATTCTGTGGAGAGAGCTCAGACAAGGCTCTGCACAACTGGGCTACGAGCAACTTATCTACTGCCTGTCATATGAAAACAGCCTAATGACAATATTGCTCTTTTCATCATCTTTTCATCATCTAATTCAGCTCTATTTGCTGTGTCTCCTTTCCCTCGGTTAAGAGATCCTTTATAGTTTCTTTTCATTAGTGCTTCCTTGCTGGTGGAATGATTTACCAGTGTTGACCGATAGACGTGTATTTATTTTTATGGCTTAAAAACTCACCTTGTAAAGCCACATTTGTAGTTCTTTCTTTTTTTACTGTCATGCAGCTTCTGTATATGTGCTTTCTCTCGTGTTCTAAATTAACCGAATTAATGTAGTTCGTAAGTAATGTTGATCTCAAACCAGCACCATTTTTTTTTACCCTCAAACTAGAATTCAAATCTGCCCAATCTGGCAACACCTGCTCCTTACTGAAAGACATGCAGTATTTGACAGGACTGAGATGTTCTCAGATGTTCCATGGTAAATGATAGCAATTTGCTAGGCAGATTTAACACAGTCAACAAACCCCAGGCCTGAAATGTTGTAGCTGATGCACCGCTGAGCAGTTTTTAACAACCTGCCTTCCAGCCAGCGAGTGCCATATGTTTGGCCTGTCACACGAAGTCTTCTTGCCGTGGTGATGCTTGACATGTTTTTGAGAGACAGCAGTGCTCCGCTGCAGCTGTGAAAGTGGGGATATTGACACAAGCAGAGAATCTGCGGTTGGGCTGGGCGGGCTGCTGCCCCGGAGCATCGCTTCTCTACAGCGTCTCCCACCTAACGTGGTGCCGCATGACCTCTTCCCGTGCGCTCTGCTCCGGCAGGAAATAAAGCTGGTGTCCCGCAGAACCCGGGATGGATTGGATAGTATGACATCGATTGTGTTGCTTTAGTGAAATGTCGGCGAGGTTAAATTGGCAACACATTTACTCTACTTCACTTTGATCTTCCCCAGAGACTCGCATTCAGGACCTGTTAGCCATTCTGGAGTTTTTTCACGTGTCACGCTGCGGCTGATGCCCACTCTGCAGCTTCCTCCCTTCCCACGTTTCAATAGAAATGCAGCGAAACAATGAAATATTGTCATAATGTCACAATACTCATTACCTCATTCTTCTATGGTATTCTGAGCTTTGGCCACGCCCTCTTTAAGATCACCTGTACTTGGACACTGATTTTTCATATAAAGGGCCAGTGGTGGCCTAGCGGTTAAGCAAGCAGCCCCGTAATCAGAAGGTTTCCGGTTCGAATCCCAATCCGCCGAGGTGCCACTGAGCTGCCACTGAGCAAAGCACCGTCCCCACACACTGCTCCCCGGGCGCCTGTCATGGCTGCCCACTGCTCACCAAGGGTGATGGTTAAATGCAGAGGACACATTTCGTTGTGTCACCGTGTGCTATGCTGCAGTGTTTCACAATGACAATCACTTCACTTTCAGTCATTGAAAAATGGGCAAAACATAATATTTTTTTCAGAAAAAATAATTGTATGGTATTGTCACGGCGGTGTGGGCAACCAGGGACGCAACAGACAATACAAAACAAAGCAACACACGCGCCCTCCGGAGTCCGTTCCTGGCAGGTATTCCTGGCGTTGACATCACTGCAGACACACGGGCCTCATCGATCAACTTTTATACATTGGTACTGCATACCAGCACACGCATGATATATCACTAAAAGAAGCATCTCGACACGTCTCAACCTTATTTCATTCAAGTCTCAAGTTGCTCAGGGCTAAGTGCAGAAAACACACCTTTTCATTTGAGATGATCCATATTTATGAGCCCATGGTCGGCCTGCGCAAACATTTGCAATGTATTATGTGCGTTCTCGTAGTCACTCCGAACCCCAGTCCAGATGTGTACAAGCTAGGGCGCATTATTCATCTGCTACCCTCCCCTTCCCCCTGAGAGAGGCCGTTCGCTTTCATATTTTAATCACCAGTCACTTATTAGAAAGTTGCGCCGAGCCCGTCGCCTGGCAAGAGTTTTAATCAGTTTACTTGCCCAGGCCAGGGGCATTTGAAGTGGGCAGGATCGCTCCGGCAGGTCGTGGCCCTGGCGGTTCTCTCTCCTTCCGTCGTTCGCTTTTTTCCTCCTTCTGATGAGGCGGCCAGTGGAGTGAGGAACATGCTGATCAGAGACAATGCGAAATAAAATAATAATAAAAAAAAACAACCGTAATGCCATTAATCACTCAGGTCGTCGGGGCTCAGCTGCTTCTCAGTCGGCCTGGGAGTGGAGGGGCTCTTTTCGGGGGGGCTTCAAAGACAGACTTATTAAGTGCTTGTCATTCTGCTGAGACTTCAGCACAAAATTCTTTGAAGGTTTGATCGGTTACGGATGTGCGTTGTGGCGGCGCTGCGGTTCAAAGTGACACCTTTCTTTTCCTTGCCGGCCATTAAAGGCGAGATGAGAACAGAGTCCGTAAGTTTGCCATTTTTATTCCAATCACAGCAGCGAAGAATAAGCTCATTAGAGCTAATTACAGGTTTTCTATTCCGATGCTTTTCTCCCAGTCATTTGATGTGAATTTTTTATTTTAGAACAAAAATCTGAACGTCTGAACACAAGTGGCTGGAGATCTAACAGGAGCCTGTTGCTTCAGACCTGCTGCTGCTTCTCCACACACAATCAAAGGCAAGTAATCACACAATGCACATTTTATTGCCACATTGCAGGGAGACTTTATTGTAAAGGAATTTTCATGGAACCTGCCCTCAACATTAACACCATAAAACAAAGAAATGTGACTTCTAGTCAAAAGAAAAACGAGCCTTTAATCTTTTCGACCTCATGGGGACCTGGAAAATGTTTCCATGAAGCGTCATCCGACATTAACGGCATTGTAGGAAGCCAGTGTCCCCACGAGCACAGCAGTTCAAGAAGACTCCCTACCTGTCATGACAACTTGACCGTACCTGAGGAAACAAACAAACCGCGCCTTCTCTGGCCGAGTCCGGCGGCCGCGTTGCCAGTGGCGTGTTGCCATGTGGAGATGTGCAGCTTTCCTGCATGAACGCACCGCGGCACCTGACGCGGATGGAGGGACTCCGAGGAGAAAGAGGATTACTGGGCTCCACAGTTGGCACCACTTCAACAGTCAGGCGTGCTGCCAAACAAACAGGCCAGACCAACAGAGATGTTTCCCGGCTGTTGTGAGACACGACTAGGGCGGACACTTCATTATTCCACGCGTACGCACACCACTTCACTCCACGTAGGGTCGCCCATTTTTCAGCACTGCCTTCCTGGGACAAACAGGTTGGAATTTAATCTTCACACGTGCCAATAACATGCAGATTCAGGATTTTATGACCTTTGAGTAAGGATGTCTATTGCTGCGTATCAAAAGGCCATTTTATTTCTTTTCTGCTGGGTTTTATATAGTAATCATGTCTGAGACATTATCTGTAGGCTTTTTTTATATATTTATTCTGTAATGCAGTCCAAGCATGGGTGCCTGGGTGAAAAGGATGATGCCAGGATCATCTAGGAACATTAATGACCATTTATGTGGTTGTGGGCACTGGGGTACACAAAAAAAAGTCTTAAATAGGTAATGACAAACATGTTCATGCATGTGATTAAATATGCACGCACCCATATTCATATTTAATAGCATGTATATGTGCAATATACATAATAAATATGTGACACCTAAATGGAGGCAGTACAAGGATTTAATGTGTGCTCAATAACTATTTATTGACTGTTCAAAAATACTTTTTGCATCTGTCCGGGCCCGTACCAGTATTCACTTTGCATGCAGTTTTACATTTTAATTTCTAAGTGTTGCTGACTTTAAATCTCTCTCTTTGGTTAGGGACTCCTGGCTTTAGCATGGAGTCAGACAGCATTGCTAGCCAAGTAATTACCGTCTAAGGAGCACGGGGGCCTAAGCGTGATTACCGATCAGTCCGGTAATAGATTCAACACTTATAAACGGGGAATGCAGTGTTTCTCCACGGCATGGAGGGTATCTGCAAGATGGATTATGTGGGGTTTTCGAGTTCAACATTGACACAGATTCATCGTAAATCATTATGCCAGGGACCTGGAGTGATTTCTGCATTAGGAGCAGAAAATGGAGTTCACCCAGTCAATGAAGAGGGCATATTTCACATCAATCACCCACTTTCATGTTCCCCCGGACTTTATCTTCTGCATTGTTACTAAGAGATGCTGGGGCACATACAACTTAAAAGCTGCTTAGCCGGTGCCTGGGTGGAGACAGTCTCAGAATAATTAAAGGAATGGAACAAGTTAAATGCTCTGTGCAATGACAACTGAGCTTGTTGTGTAATTGCATTATCGGTCAATATTACAATGATCCAACCTACCATTATATATGTACTTCTATTACTTTTAGTGCCATTAGCCGATTTAGGTTTTTAAGTTATGTGCATAGTGTTATTACACCGAGATACTGACATACTTCAGATGAAAGTCGGGGGAGCGACACACTGGAACAGTATAGAATAATATAATGGTCAAAAGTTGGGACACACCTACTCTATGGAGGCTATGGAGACTATAACAGGGAATATTTTCGAGAATGTATCTCTGGAACCAGCTATATGAGCCATTCTCCATGGTCATTAACATGCACAACAGCAACAAGTGCTGAACCCGTGTCGGAGCTGATGGAAAGCCGTCCCCATTGCCAAACTGAGAGGAACCAAGAGGGTGACGTGCTGTTATCAAAGCAAAGAGTCAAAAAAGTGGTGGCCTAGTGGATAAGGAAACGGCCCGGTAATCAGAAGGTTGCCGGTTCGAATCCTGATCCGCCAAGGTGCCGCTGAGCAAAGGGGGTGGTTTAAAAGCAGCAGACACATTTTGTTCTTCAAATATGAAACTTTTTGCTCAGTTCATTCCTTTTTCTACATTCCCTCACGTGTGCTTAGTTTCGTTCACTCTGCAATGTGAAAACTGCCAATAAACGAGTGGGAGTTACGTAACAATATATAAAAAGGTGACAGTGGAACAGAGTCTTATTCTTCCCCACGCATCAGCAGACCTGACCTTGACCTCGAAATAAACCAGCACAGCACCGTCTGTATTCTCCGGAGAAAAAGTGGCGAGTTTGCGCGCTTTCTCCCCCCCACCACCGCCTCTCCTCCTCGGCCGAAGCTCAGCCCGCAGCTGGCAGCGCTGGAATCCGGATGTGATGAAAAATGTCTCAGCCTCGGAGTTTCTGCACAGAAGCGACTCGAGAGGAGCCCGACGTCGCCCTTTCCCCCCTGTCCCGCACCTAACGGTACTTTCCCCTCCGCCTCCGGGTTCTTCTTCTTTCCGCGTGGAGCTTCGGTCGCCCCGGGGTGAGAGGATGGGGAGAAGTCGGCGCTGAAGGCGGGAGGGCGACATGTTCGAAAGGTGCTGACCCGTTATCGGTTCCTGCTCGTTCCTACGGGATCTTTTCACAGCTCCGACGGGGCCGGCGACAGACTGGAAAGTGATTGTTTCGGCGTTTTAATTCCCGTTTTCAAGCGTTGTAGACTTCCGCGAGGGAGAAAAATCCGTTTTCCATTGAAAAAAAAAAGTTTTAAGGACGTCTTGCGCGGTGACGTCACTTCTGAGCTACGTTTGTTTTAATGGTTGCTAGCCTAGCATCTTTCCCTAGAGTTACTTTCATGGCAAAAAGTAACACTGCTTGTTTGTGTGAATATTTATTTCCACGCAGCAGGACCCACGGGCGATAAGTCGGGGAGCGTGTTCGTTTTTCCCGCTGCGTACGTGTCCCAGCTGGCGACTGTCTCATGTCCGCGGTGACAGTCTCGCCTCAGGAAGGGCCCGCAGGGCCAAAGACTGACTCTCAAGGGGAGACATGCGGTCTTCTGGACAAGACTACCGGTGAGACTTTTCACACCCTACACCAAAAAAAATTATATATTTATCTCACAAAAATAAACAAGAACAAGTTCGAAATATCCATGAAGCTGATGCTCCAGATACTGGACTCCTGTGAAGAAGGACACTGTCATGGCTTCTTTGCATTGTGCAACTGTGTTTTTTCGGTCACTGAGGTCACTGCAAGAGCGTGTTCTAATGGTATTATCATGATCATAGTCATTTTTACACAGACGATGCAGGACTGGATTTTTTTATTTATGAAATTCATGTCAATTTAGTGGACGAAACATTTTTAAAAAGAGTATTGTGTGTGTTTCAATCAGAAATCCCACCCATTTCACGTTGTTACTTTTTCCATTGGGGTTTTTCTTATTGTGTTTTGTTGTTTTTATTGCAGCAGACATGGTACTGTTTTCATTATTCCTCTGTCAAAGACTGCCGCGGTGACTCTAAGCCGCCTATTACAGTTTTTAATTAAGTTTTCTAGTTGCCTTTAAGATTATCGCATGTAAAATAAGCCTTGGCCCCATTTTTTTTTTTCAAAAGCAAGCAGTGAAGCGTCAAGCGTCCTATTTATACCAAGCATCATTACGGCACTGTCAAAAAATAGCAAAGTAGGACAAAGTAAGCAATCAGAGGGATGGTGGCAAATGGACCTTCAAAGCATCACAGTTAAGACTGAATTCCCCCTCTCTGGGGACTGTGTTATGTTCAGAGAATAGACCTAATTTATTTCAAACTGTAATCACTAAATACTGCGATGCATCACACACACGGCCGGCTCTGAAAGTGTGCATTGATTCAGGGAGTCGCAGTAGGAATAAAGGTTTTCCATATATCAGCCTGTGGACATGATGAAGCCATATCCATCTCTGTATCTAAGGGGACTATACCATATCCATCTTGCCCGTTCGCGGGGCGCTGGGAGCAAAGCGGCGGCTTTAAGATGTGAAATGATAGTCTTTGTGTGGGAGTAAAAAATGTAATTACCGGCCCATTCTTCATTCATTTCCTCAATCAGAAACAACCAAGGGTTACAGGGCCTCGCCGATAATCGCAAAAAAAGAAGATCATATTTCTGTTCTTTTTTTTTTTTTCCTTCAAGGCGATAGGCAGAGGTCAGTGGCAATTGTTTTCGCTTTGAGGCTTGACTTTTATAAAAGGTCCACCTGGTTTTCTGTTGGCTTGACATGTCGGCCGAAAAACCAAACAATTGCTCACAAACATACAGACAGATGGAGAGTCATTTGTCTCTGGATGCGGTAAACAATGCCTGTGCCTTTTTAAACATTTAAAGGCCAGTTTGGACTATGAGATGTTTTTTTTTTTTGTTTTTTTTGCTTGCATGCTTTTTTCGATTTTGATGAATGCTGTCTTTGTGGTTGAGAAAAAAAAATCTGGCAGGTATCACACATCCGGGAGCAGACTAGAGAGAGAAAATGAGATCCAGAAATCTGGCCTGAGCTTCACCTGGTCCACCCACACTAGTGTGGGTCTGTTCGCCAAAGTGGAATATGCTTTATCTGCAAAATAGAAGTAGCTTATACTTCATCTGCTGTTCTGTTGAGTCTTGCTGACTTTTTGCGGGTTGGTTTGTTTGATTCAATACAGTTCAAATTATTAATGTCATTATACACACACACACACACAAGCACTCATATATATATGGTTAGATATTTGATTTCAAAGAACTGCAGTGCAACAAGCAGGACAGGGACTGTATGTGGGACAGTGTTAAAGGTGACTCCTCAAAAAAATGCATGGAGGTGCACACTGAAATAAATCTTCCTGTCTTACATTTTTTTGAAAACGCATTGAAAAAACAGGTCCAAATAATAAGTTATGAGGACTTTAAACTTTTAGATATTAACACAGCACAGAGTTACATTTTAACACTTTAAGTGTAAAGTCTGTAAAACTGACACTAATTAGCGTTAAAGAGAGACTCATGTAACTCATGTAACAAGCCCATATTGGTGGTACACAGGTACCATCAGGTGGTCCATATCAACCCCATCTTAATATGAACCCAAGAACCCAGATGAGGAGCAAGAGTCACCCGGAAACCTTCTGATTCCTTAACTGCTAGGCCACCACTGCCCCATATGGGCTTGTTACCTGGGAAGTAACTGTGTATCAACCATTCTATACGATGTTGTATGAAATTCATTAGTTTGTTGTATGTATTGAATGTGTGTTAAACATTCATTTAGTTAACATGTCTATGTTTCTTTGTTAATATTTAGTTAGGAATTGTGTACTTATAAGCGTATAGCATGCTACATTAATATCTGTATATGAGCCCATTTCTGTGTGTCTGATATACAGACACATGCAACAATGAATCACCGGGTGCCACAGAAAATACCAGAATTTCTTCTCCAGAAGAGCGCACCAGTGAAGGACAGCATCACGTGTCTGGGGAGAGGCAGGCCGGTGATACCCTTGTAAGAAGTAAGTGTTGATGTTTATGTGAATCTGGTGCTTCCGCAAAAATGGAATTCCGTTCCGCTACGAAGGGCATGTGCCATGTTTGTAAAAGCCCGAAAATGTTTCTGGCCATTTTAGCGTTGTTGTTCATTTCTGCCATACCTAGCTATCTGTCAGCAGGATAATGCACCCCGCCACACTGAAAAACCACAGCATACCTTCAGAGGTCCAGTGGGGCTCGTGCCTCAACAGGTGCCAAATGATGGACCAACCCTATACTAGGCAGGTGGTCATAATGTTAGGGCGCATCAGTTTAAATATACATACACATACATGGTTGCATACAGGGTCATTCATGATGTGCTGGTTTTAATAAATCTACCTGAGAAATTGGAATTGACAGTAAGCTTCAGAAGATACGTCATTTGGCACTCAGAAGCCCGTCGACATTTGGGATCAGTGCAAACGTGGAAACCTGGGAGAAATCAGGGTATTTTGTCAGCATCCTTGACAATTCCTTTGATGAGAGGAAAGAAAAGTTTCTGTCTTAATCTACAAATGTCTGTCTCCTTCGTGAATGGGTTTAGACCATTTTAAGCGTGCTTTAATCAGGTAAAAATGTTGAGGCAATTCCGCTATTTCCAGCACTTTTGACACCATTTGCTGTAGCCGTAATTGGGCTTTTAAAGTTTTCAACGTGTCTCTCACTTCTGAGCAGAGATTCGCGCCTCTCAGGAACAGAAGCACAGCTTTTCGTGGCGATCTTCAGGTGGACCTGCATGTTTACCAACCCGTTGCACCCATCTTTTTATCCTCCTCTACGTCAGAAGCACTTGTTTGGCGGACCCAAATAGCGTGTGGGGGTAATATTGGATAATAATGGCAATGTCTTCTGGTTCCCCTGCCAATGGCTCTCAGCTGAGCGTAGTACGAGGGAACAAAGCCCAGAGTGGTTTGGCCTTGAGTGGCCTGGCTTAGGGACAGAGCGCCGAGATTTGGAGTCGCTGAATTCGAAAGCCACCTTACCCGATGTGTGACGGACATGGTACGCGGCTTTGAGCCGGGTTCTGTAAAATAGAACACTTGTACCTGGATGGGACGAGCCGATGAGAGAAACTTGTCGAAGAGAGCAGCTAACATCTGTTTTCACAGAAGGGCTTTTGTGTTGGCACGAGGTAACGGCAGAAACAACTTCTCACCATGAGTTTTTTTATTAAGTGGAAAATAATCGTCACGCCTTATAATAATCTCCCGCATTTTCCCTCCATTGTAAGAACTTGTAAGCAACAATAGCCCTGCTCTTTTTCTCCCTCGTTCTCAAAAGCGGCATCACTCATGTCTGCCAGTGCTCGGCGACTTGCAGTTGTCTGCGGAAAGACCCCACTGACAAGTTTCTGTTCTTTTTCCTAACCTACCCGCCCGGGAAGATCTGGTGTCTGCTGACGCTAACAGCGCCTGATTGCTTCCATGCACGCCACTGCTGCCAGGGAATTCGTTTTTTTTTTTTTTGTGTTGGTTTTCTGGTTTTCCTGACACGCCGCCGGTTGCCTGTTTACACGCAGAGACATCCGGCTCGACCGGCTAATGCACCTTTTTGTAGCGTTACACGGCTCCGTCGGTATGTTTTCTGATACTTGTCATCTCACCTGATGAGCTCGCGTTCCCTGCCAGTCACTCCAGTTAAACTCCATTTGAGAAAGGTTCAAGACTCTTGGCACTCTTGTCATGATGAAAACCAAAGGTTGTAAAAGGTGAGGGATGATGAGATGGTGAGATGCTACACCCACCAATCAGATAAAACCCCATTGTATAAAAACTGTGGGGAAATTATGCACATGCCCTCATACCCCAATTAAGAGAGGTGCTTTAGAACATTCGAGAATGTCTAAATTCAGAATAGTTGAATGAAAGCGCTGAAGAGCTGTCTGCGTGTAAGAGAGGTCACGTTTGTGATGTCCACCAAGGGCCCATGAACAAGGTGTATTATGGGTGAAGAAAACAGGGAACCGTCCAGAACGAGGAAGTGGGTCGCACGAAATCAATTTTATCTTCCGTATGTCAGAAATAATTATACACCATCTTGCAAAGGGGTCCATTCTTGATTAGACCCCCACCATGTACTAGACATGAAAATCAGACCCAAACTGTTGCCACGTGTCTCATAGTGTGATTTTATCTTCAGTTTATGTTGGTGTGACACTTTAGATAAGCCGATGTGCGCAGTTATGTAGCAGATGCTCTCGGACCGCACTGGCAAGTAAAGAGGGCCGCAATGATCAGTGAATCATTGGAAATCTAAATAAAAAGGCATGTAATGGGTATGGTAAAGAGGAGGAACGCATCCTCATTCTGACCTCTTAAACACTCGTGGTTTGCTAGAAGCCATTAATTCCGGCAAACGGGCAAATCTAAAATAAATCGCTGTGACCCAAGCGGCAGTTTATGTTCTTAATCACCGCATTATTCACTGGATGTCACATACTTACTAAGTGCTCTCGTGGATGTAGAAGGACTTTCTGAAGAATGTGCATTTTTTTTTTATCTTGGTGGAAATTCTGAAGCGAAACATTAAGGTCAGATAGTCGTAGCGTTTCGCCTTGAAAAGGAAGAGCACTAACTTGGCCTTTGCTGTCGAGTCCTTAGAGTTCTTCACGCATCTCTTGCGTATTGGCCTTTTTTTTGGGGGGGTTGGCTGAAGGTGTGACACCTCTAAAGGTGGATGGGTATTTGTTTAATAGCAGTACAGGCGGTTCTTCTTTGCTAGATGATTCTTTTGAGATGCAGGTCAGATCACATTCTTGCACTCATTTATATTACTGATATTATTATGCCTCCTTGACCCTAGCTACAATCTCTCTTTCTCTCTCTGTGTGTGTGTGTGTGTGTGTATATATATGGGGGGGGTATGGAGATCAAATGATCAAAACAGACAAAGCAGGCAAAAAGTAACGACACCATGCAGTTGACACTGTGGAAAAACTTGCATTATTCAGTCGAGCTTCTACAGTACAGTTCACCTACAGAACACAAACATGGCCGCTGGTGTGAGAGCATCCAGGATGCCCTCAGCAACAGAATCGAGAAACAGGCCAGATTTAGGAGGATGTATCTCTGTAACTGAGGAAGTGTGTGCAGTAATGTCACTTCAGTTAAAGTGCTGATGATTTATTTGTGTGTTTGAGATGGCGTGTTATGCTGACTTCCCCATGCACGAGGGTATTAGTTGTGTAGAGATCAGAGGGAAGTGGAGGAGGACCTTTGTGTTACTCTCCCCTCGTGTATTGGCAGGAGGAGGGTTTAAGAATGAGGAAGTAGTGTGCTTGAGAGCTGTCAGTCATTCCTATTGTTTCCTCTCTCTTAAAGTCATGATGCAAATATCAGAAAATGCATAAAGGAAAAGGCCTATTTCATGAAAGCAGCATCTTCTTGCATTTAAAAATATTTTTCTCCTAACAGTTTTCCTGGTTCATATTTTGTTCTGACAAGGTCTGCGATGGAGTGATTACTTCATCAGCAGGTCATGGAAGCAGAAACAGTATAAATAGGGTGAAATGCTCACGCAGGGGTTGATTAAGATGGCCATTGTAGCGCTACCTCTGCTATAATTATTTGTGCGGTGTCTTGATGTAGATATACAGGGGGCTGCTGTCCTTTTTAATCAGTGTTTCCAGTGCTGCCGAGTATGATACTGGTTGCGAGATTTGCACATGTGGTTTTTTCCTCCAACGGTGTAGTTTGTTTTCCGAATTTCACGGAAAATAAAGAAATAAACAAACAAACAACAAACAAATATGTATATATTCCGCATATTAAAAATATGCTTTTTAAAAAGGATATTTGCCAGTCTGAAGCCCTGTTGGTGGCATCTCAAACCAGCACATAACAGGAGAAAGTTTCAGGGGGGTTGTGTGTGGGGGGGGGGGCTACTTCAAATGAGACTAGAGCAGAGGGGATTACTTGGCCTCTAACAGGGTTTTGGCTCCAACATTAAGGTTAAACCCCTTTTCTATTACCGAGCTCTCTGGCGAGGTTGAGAGACCCTCCCTTTTGGCCCCAGCGTGTTTGCAGGTTCACCGCCTCGCTGGTAGGTCATTCTGTCAGGTCTTCCGATCACTGGAGGGTGACTGGGGACCGGAGGGCCGGCTCCGTTCAGACTCGGCCGTGGACGGCAACCCCCCGACACCCCCCATCTGCGCTCCCACAACCTCCCCCAGCTAAAATCGATACGGCCGTCTCCCCTGTTTAAGAAGCCACTCAGAAGCAGACGGGGCAACTTTCCAGCCCTGGACTGATTCTGCAGGCTTAAGGTCTTGATTGGCGTCCCAGAGACAAAGAACATTGACCCGCAGCTGTCCCATTAGTTCTTGTTAATGCTAAAATTGAGACTGAGCAAATAAAGGAACATTGTCTGAGGATACCTTTTTTTTTCTGCTATTTTTTTATGGACTCTCCGCCTGACCCTTGTGCTTTTTTTTTTTTTTCTGTGGATGTAGAAAAACGCGAACCTTTGTCCTTTTTTCCTTTGGCCTGCTTGTAATGCGTCCAACAGATTGTGTGCTCCTCAAACTTTTTTCTATAGCCCACTTTGCAAGCGAATGCATTTCCTGTGGAACTTCAGCGCGGCGTGAGATTTTAGAAATCGCTGGAAGCGGTGACTCACGGACGTAACAGAAACCGAGAATACAGCCCCCCTTCTTTTTTTCACATCTGTGTCGCTGAGTTTTTGTTGTTGGGTCGTCAGGAGAGAGGGTGGAGTACCTTCGGAGCATGGAGTCTGGCAGCTCTCGCCGGTCCTTCTCTGACTCACGTTATTATAGGTCGTTTATAGAAAAGCTGCGGTAGCTGCGTTTCAAGCATGCACAATGGACATGTGGAAGAGAATTTTTCGTCTTTTTATTGCATTCTTCCTGGGAAGTAATGCAATAAAAAAGAGAAAACATTCCCTTAAGGTGGAATGTGTTGGACACAGGCTCAGACAGAAGAGTAATTTTTTTTTTATCTGAGAACAGCCATTTTAAACGTGTTATGCTACATTAATACCTTTCAAATTAGCATGGCACAACATAGTTGTGACTTAAGAATTGGCCTTCTGTCTGAAGCACAATGCCAGTGATTTTCCTTGACGTTCCGTATCAGAAGGAATTGGGGTCTCATTGGGGTTTTTAATGACAAATTAATCACAGAGAACGTTCCATTTTGAAATCGAAGGATAATTGATGAGTGAGTCCTGAAAGGTTCAGGTTTAAAAAAAAAAAAAAAGCCACACCCTTGTCTTTCAAGTTGCCTTCTCCACTGTAAAATGTAATTAAGGAGAACAGGGTCCGAAAGGGGTTATTTTTTCCCACTTAATCAGCAGTCAAATTACCAAATTTGAAATTAGTAAATCCCAGACACCCATCTTTCCTTGTCATTGTTATCAAGAGCAAGTGGAAGGGGGGGGAGTGAAGGAATCAGACAGTGAAAGAGAAGGGGAGGGCGAAATGGGAGAGTGTCTCGGAATATTAAATGCCCCTCTCAAGTGTCAGATCTCTACAGCAGGTTACATTTGAAGAGCCAAATTTAAATGATTGTCACAGAGGATTAAAAGTGTGCTGTGACAAAGAAAAAAGAAAACAGCTGAGTAATTTGTTGCCGCCCCTTCATTGGTGGACGTGAAGAAGGGGACGGAAGTAAGATGTGAAGCTGAGCATTCCACTCAAATGAGATACCACACCATGGAAGAGCTGCATAAATGGACTTTGAAACTTGACATGTCAATCGAAACTCTCGTCTGCATATTCCAGTTTAGACAAGCCAATTTACCCCGTCCAGCAGTCAGAGACAGACGGTGAGACTGAAAAGTCCTAACTAGTTAACGCTGATGTAAAAGCACCTATGTTACTGTGACCAAATTATCCGGAACTTTTTTATTTCTACATTTAACAAAGGAAATTATTGTCAGGAATTAAGTGTTTCCCTCGCTTTTGGAATTCAATAGGGAAGTTAAGCAGGTAGATCACGTGGATGGTATATAGCGAGCTTTATCCGGTTGTCAAAAGGACAGCGCATGACAATTATAACACGTCGGCTCTCTTCAGACCTGTCCTCATGCTCAATAAAGGAAGTCCTTGCTACAGAGTTGGAAGGTCAAACGGTAAATGAGCTTTGATGTGCCGAAGGAAATTTTCAATCAGGTGCCGTTGTAATAATATTCATTCCACATTTTATTTCCCCATGCTACATAATTCCCATGGTTTTGTTACTATAAATATGTACATGGGGATTTCTAATAATAAAAAAATATATACGTATGCCTTGGATTGAAGGCACCACCATGGCATTGGTGTTTGTGAGGAGGAGAAATGCCACCCCAGGCTGTTTGGTAGATGATGGGTACTCTCCTGGTAGGTCAGTGCACATTTACAAATTAGCATTTCAATCACTAAGGTGGGTAGGCCCCAAGAAGCATTCCAATATAAAAATATATATTTGTCTTTTAAAGCCTTGGGATAACAACAAATGAGAATATGCAATAACTCTTTAAAAAATTAACTTTATGCCTCTCAAATTGCTATTACGATTTTTATTTCTAATATATTTGATGCAGGAAGTGACAATTCATCCACTAATAAAATGTGCTCCATAATTTGAGGTGCTTCAGCTTGTCATTTTAAAACTTGTAAGTTGGCGCTCTTGTTGAGGTCTCACTTATACGAAACAGAGTTTGTTTAGCTAGATGACATGATGTGACAATTACACAACATTCTGAATGACGGGTGTCATAATGGGCCTCCGCAAATACTGGGACCTACAATTTTATTTTTCTTCCCCCAGTCACACAGTTCTCCTTTAGCTTTTTACATGGTTGGAAATGTACAGATTAGAATTGTGAGTCTGGTCCATCTGGCCGTCCAGTCTTTGTTTATTATGTTTGGCACAGTTTTGACGTTCATACATATTCCTTTCGCAGCGTGCTCTGTATCGCATCCCCGGTCGGTGTCTTTAGGGCGCAATTGTAAAGTCTTCCTATGGACCTATTTTTCTCTCTCTCCCCGTGACAAAAAAGCAGGAGGGGGTGTTTATATGCAGTTTTCCATAAAGAGTGAAGTGGAGCTGTGTCTCTCCAGGCGCACTGGTGCCAGGTCCCTGTGTGGGCTATCCGTCGAAGAAGCGGTGACAAATGGCAATTATATTTGTGTGTTCTTCATGAATCCATCAAACACTGGCCTTTTAAAAATGCTCCCAGGATATTTCTGGCTGTCAGATACAGGGGACCAAATTGGGATGCTGCTTAGACAGTCAAGAACCACTCACCCCCGGTTCCTGTGTGATGTGTTTGACAGACTGTGCAAAGAAATACCATGTATTATTCAACTACAAATGTACACTCTCAACAGTTGTTGATGTGTTGGAAGCGTGTGTGGCGGCAGTTAGAAGACCAATTTCAAATAAGATTTCAATGTAAAAAAAAAAAAAAAACGGCGTGTTGTTAACGTGCCTTGTCAGGTCGCACCTTTTCCCATGTTTTTGTGGCCTGCCGCACATGCTTGCATCTAATATCTCGTAATTATTTTAAGCTGCGGCGGTTATCCATTTACCTCTGCGGGCTAGGCTCGTCCGTTTGGGTGGCCTGGTTTACTCGGCGATGTCCCTTGGATGCTCTTCAAGTATGCTAACGTCTTCTGGGGTTTCGTAAGCCTCTTGGTATGCAACCTGTTTCACCGAGTGCACTGGTTACCTCTCCAAACCCCCCGCCCCCAGAGCTTTCCAGAACCGGTACTTATGTCCTCCACGATCTTTTTAATGTGGCGGTTTTCTAATAACTATTTATATTTTTCAAATTGAAGGCCTGACTTTTTCTTGCTGAGAAGAAGTGGTAATTACATGGCCAGACTGCAACGGGCTTGTCGTTTGTGGAGCGGTCGGTGACCTCCTTGTTAAAAGAGATGGATATTTTAAAGCCAACTAGTTGAATTTATTTGGCATGCTTGCGTTCGGCGAGGTCCAAAACAAATTCCAGCTCTTTTTAATGCTGACCTCGGAAATTCGTGTTGATATTAGACAAGGCATGAAACATGCCTTGATGACAGCTCCTCCATTCACAGTTCATTAGCCAGGACACTTATTATGTTCTGTAGAGCTATGGTACAGTAACGTTATAGACAACATCTATATCACCATATTCACCATATTCGACACAAAATTTTATTTTCTTAAAGGAAATTGTGCATAACAATGTTATTGCTTTATTTGAAGCACAATTTTACTAGAAAGGTAACATACTGAAAAGGAGTTTCACTGAGCTGAAACTAGACAACAGATAAATGAAATAAAAAGAAAATCTAAATTAAAAGTGCAAGTGTTTTAAGGGCTTGAACTTGATTATTGTCTCGGCCTGATGATCTGTTTCTGCTACCTGCTGCTGAAAGGCAGAGAGCAGAGGCGACACTTGGCCAGTACTTGTAAAGTGTATTATAGATGCACGGTGCTGCTTATTTCCTATTATTTTACTCTGGCTCGGGCTTCGGCGGTAAATGAGCAGTCAGGTGAGCATTTCGATTAATGCAAAAATGGATGCTGAGGCCTTGAAACGTAGGCTAGCCAATTACATTCTGGTTTTACTTGTTCCAATATTTAAGATAAGTACTCAGATAATGTGAAACTAAGGCTGTGCAATATGGCATAAAATGTATATTTCGATATAAGTTTAACTATAGACGTTATATGGTATATATTGCAGTATATAATTTGAAAAGTAAATTTAAATGTAAATTTAAACTGTTTTTGAAAGGGGAACATGGGTCCATAGCAAAGGCACTGCAGCAGGAAGTTGTATAATAAACCTTTTACAGATACATCAATATATAACATAAACGTATACCAGATATAACCAGATATAATTCTACTGGAAGTGGACTTTCTGTCACACCCATAAGACGCGCTGTCAGTACCCAATTGATCACACTTGCCCAATTGATTCCGTTCCTGTGGCAGTATAGTTAAGGCACTGACGTGCATGCTCCAATGACTGCACAACAAAATGTGTTCTCTGCTTTTAATCTTTACTAATTTCAATGAAATTCAAAGCAAATTATTATCATAACCCAGACATTCAAAGTCCAGTTTAAATATGTTATATTGAATAGTGCCCCGGACATCACGTGCGATGAATCACACCATCTTGGACAGTTTAGTTGCATCAATTGGTATTACATAAACATTATTTTATTGACGTATTTCCACAATTTTGACACCCATTATACACCCACCAAATATTTGGTGCAATTATTGTGGAAGTTCCTTTTAACAATTAAGACTTTTGTCATAACTTTATATTGAACTACCCAGTAGTAAAGCACGACAAGTACTGCATACATGTCACATTTGTTCAGGCCACTAGTTATGGGGATAAAGTAACTTGTGGTTTCAAAATGTTCCGTGCATCACATAGAAAATCATCCAAAGTCTGGCATGTAGGAAAAAACTTTGAGCATGAAAAATTCCAAGAAAAATGTATTAATGACTTGTAATGAATGTGGAGCATTTTGGGCCGACATCCGCCACCGAAATAATGTCAGGTTTGAAATCTGTACCTGTCGGGCTCGGGTCAAGCTTTTAAGGCCTGATTGAAGTTCTAATCCGTGGCTACGTCCACTGTGTCTATCTGACAGGTCCGGGCTATTTGCCCCTCTCTCTGTCTGACTGCAGCATGCGCAATTTCAAACGGGTGGTAGTAGCCTAGTGGGTAACACACTCGCCTATGAACCAGAAGACCCGGGTTCGAATCCCACTTACTACCATTGTGTCCCTGAGCAAGACACTTAACCCTAAATTGCTCCAGGGAGACTGTCCCTGTAATACTGATTGTAAGTCGCTCTGGATAAGGGCGTCTGATAAATGCTGTAAATGTAGATGTAGACAAACGTAAAGGAATATCTAGAGCATGGCCAATCAGAGGTGGGCCCTGCCCTTTACGATTGGTTTAGAATACAACATGGATGTAATATGTGTGAACCACAGGGAGTTTATGGCGAATTTTTCCCCCGGACACCTGGTTGCACCGGTGCCTCCATTTGTTTGTCGCACCATTAAGAAATTAGTTCGCAAATTGGTCTCACTCTTGAGCGCTGGTCATAATATGTCACAACTGTTGTGTTAAATTATGAAATATCATCTGATTCTTAAAACAGGGCATAAAAGGAAAAACACTGAAGTATTAAGTCACATGGATTGCAGTGGCTTGGCAGGAAAACAGGACACATTTGCATGACTTCACGGAAACAGGGGTTTATAACAAGGTACAGAAACATAAATACAAATATAAAGGCCTGGCACGGACAATGCACATTGGAATTGCTTTAATAAATGTAACATTAGGTTAACACAATCAGGAATTAGGAAGACAACACAGAGTGTATTTCAATGCCCAGTTGAACTGGTTATGGCTACAGTTCAACTTAGCCACTTAATCACACTACTGTTCTTATCCCAGTATACATGCATGGGAGGGATATCAATTTATTGAATGATGTTTGTCGAACTCCACCGCGATGGGTATCAGTTTGCTCATTAGTATTGGTAGACCAATTACATCGCAGACCAAAACAACAAACAAACCTTTTATCTTTTGGCAAATTGCTACCATCTCATACTTCAAAGATCTGAACTTATGTATGTGCTTTACAAACATTTTGTAATTCATTCTTACAGTGTTATCCAGTGGAAGACGCTGTCACTTCTGTGTCACAGGGCAGAGAGGGAATTGTGGCGCATGCTCAGAGTACCTATTCCAACTGAAAATTTGAAGTTGGATTCACTATGATTTCAGTCATGTATGTATCAATTGGCTCTCCAATTGATACATGGCCGCCTGAAGTAGCGCCTGTTTATATATATATATAAAAAATGCTCAGCCCTCAATTTGTCCGCCTCGGAATTCACATTCATTGTCAGAAGCTCAAGTGCAATGAATACATTCTCCTCCGTACCTCTTCCCGCTTAATTGAGGCGAGTGGGCCTGGAGAGGGGGTATTTGTTTGTGGAGCGGCGCTCTAGGCTGTGGACAGGCCGCTGCAGAGGCAAGTGTTGGCTGCTTTTAATTGCATTGTTTCACATTTACATTCCTGTCAGGGCCCTCCCTGGGTGACGTGTTGTTAAAAAGCGGTTTCTCTTTTTCTTCTCCCTCTCTTGTTAATAATAATTGTACTTGTTGGTGCATGGTCACACACGCATGCATTTGCACATATGCACCTGCACAGACACACACATACTTAAGGGAAAAGACTTGAGTGTTCACACATCTGCTTTGGAAGTTCAGGTACATTGTGTATCAAGGCAACGCGATCAGTCGGGAAAAGTTTGCCTCTGATTACCGGCGCGTGGGCTGCTGCCACATCCTCGGTGTGCGGGTGGGCAAAATGCAGAGGTTGTGAAAAAATAATAGAACGAATGAACGAGTGAATGTACTGAAAAAGAGATGAATAATTCAGAGGATCGCAATAAGTCACAGTGCGGTGCTTTTTTTTATTTCTTCCTGATGTAGATGGAAGGGGCTACACAGATCCCAGTAGAGCTGAGCAGGCAGAGACTGACTTCCCCTGGAAAATGCCACCGCTCCACTTTACTTTTGTCATCAGCTCCTCACAACTGTCTTTCGCTCTTTCTCCATCTGTCTTTTACACACACACACACACACACACACACTCGCACACACCTCTGAGTGCGTGAAAGACTGAAGGACCGTGCGCTTTAGAAGGCAGAAGCAGGAATCGTGTATGAAAATTTTGATGATTTAGATCCACATTTTATTTTAGTTTGAATCCAGGACAGTGGGGGTTCATTTACGCCCCACCCTCATTATTCACCCAATTATTTTCTGTGATCAGTGGCCACAGCCATGCCATGTGACCCCAGATACACTGTTCTGTTGGAGATTTACTAGAGATTTTATATAAACATTTAAAGACCAGGCACCTATGAACAATTCACAATAAGTTTTGATTCGATTCATTAGCTGGACATTGGTTTAAATGACACATCCTCTCCGTTGTTGAGGACTGAGGAAGTGCTGTTTTTCACCCTTTGTTCTACCTGTTAGCCAGTTACTTCACACCTGACTAACAAGATAACCCAGGCTGCAGGTCGGGGTAACACTGGTTTAAACCCAGCATACAGGAGTGAACTGGGTAGGCTGTGGTTCTGGAGGAATTTTGGCTTCTTGCCAAAGTGAAGTGATTGTCATTGTGTGTCATGAAATGTCATTGTGAAACACTGCAGCACATCACACGGTGTACACAACACTTGCGATTTGAACCAGCAACCTTCCAATTATGGGTCTGCTTTCTTACCCGCTAGGCCACCACTGCCCATTTCACTGGACTTATCTCTTGACATGCATGGGTATTTTTCTAGTCGTATCTTACCAAGATTAAATCTGTAAATAGAAAATTATTTGTCCTTGTGATCATTTCACATTATCAGGCACTCCTGCAGAGAGAAATTAAGCTTCTCAAAAAATGAAATATCTGAAGAAAGTGAAAGTCGATAACCAAGAAATAAAAGAAACCCTATTTCTAAAAAGATTGGCTTTTTCCCTGTCTAGCTCAGCCTCAGTCTTTGCCTCTGCCAAGTGCCTCAGCCGAGGGGGACGCTGCCAGGCACCAGAATGGCCTCTCCACCCCTCTGAGCAACGGCCACGGAGGCGTAAGGCCAGGGGTCACTGTCAAGACACACAGCGCACAGGTGTCTGAGCCCAGGAGGCACCACCCTTCTCCAGTCTCCCACAAAATGCAGAGGAAGCTTCGCTCCAGCCTGTCCGTCAGCAGCGACAGCAGCAGGAAGAGCAAGGGCAGCTCTGCTGGGTCCCATAAGCATGACTCTTCTCCCGAAGGTGAGTATACACACACACACCTGTACATGTACAGACAGGTCCGGTACTAAGGAGACCACCATTTGTCAAAGGCTTTCAAAAAGACTCAAAAAACATGAAGTACAACAATGCTAAAAACTAGACAAGTTTAGGCTGGAGGACAAGGAAACAAAGAAAAGTTTGAGAATTACTGCTATGGATTTTATACTTTAATTATATATTTTGTTTACTGTTGACCCTTCTTGTTAAATATTATTATATTATTTAATATGGACTATTAATTGGTTTAGTCTGATGCTTTTTACATTTATTGTAGCATCATTGGGTTTTACCAAAAGAAAGACTTGATTTGCCTGATTGGGATGTAAAGATGTCTATACTCAACATTATATATAGATAGAAGTTCACATACAAAAATTAAAATGAGGGTTAAGATGCAGACAGCTGTAAGTAACATTTCCAAAGCTTGATATGAATTGTTACAGATGAAAAAAACAATAGGTCACTATCTTTCACATTTCATACCTTCAATACCTTTTCATTTGTCTTCATTTCATCAAAAAATGCTTATTCTCACCCCTCTGTGTGTGTTTACGCTTCATATGCAAACACACACTACCACTTCTTGAAAGACTAACATGTGCCTCTGTGTTGCTTTTCCTGTTAAACCCCATTCCCCTCCCTGAGTGTTTTAACATGTTAATACTGCATGGGTTTTCATTGGTGCATATAACAATAAAAAAGCAGGGCAACTTCTAACACATCCGTTCCGTTGTTTTTTCCTCACCACAAAGGCAAAAGGGAAAAAAAAAGTCTTTAAAACTTTGGAAGAGGGCTCTTTGTCAGGTGTGATGATGAGTGGGGTGCAGTAATGAAGGTGACGGGTGGCGCATTAGTAATGGTCACCAAGGTGCGACCTCTTAACAAGGCATAGGAGAGCAGGGTGCCCACCAAGTGTCAACCCCATCACAGCATGGAGCTCCTTCCCTCCTCCCCACACCCACCTAGCAGCGTCCCCTCATTAACCGTGCCTCTCGGTGGCGGCGAATCCCACACCTCCACCTCCTCAGCGCTCTACGCTATTTCTCTCTTTCATCCCCGGAGACCAGATGCGGAACCTGAGACAATGTAAACGAAGTTTATATGATTTCCTTTCCCCGGTGTTTCAATAATGATTCACTTTTTTCCTCGTGAATTCAGCAAATTATAGCACTTTGCAAAGCAAGAGTGTGTTTTATTTGAAAAAATCTTACCAGCTTTTTTATTTTAAGTGTTACGATCCACTTTACATGTTACTAAAGATGTCACAATCCAGCTGATTTAATAGCTCTCCACCTTCTTTAATGGCGTCATGTTTTCTCTGTCTTTATTGACTAAGAAAAAGAACAAAAAATAAATAATATATAAATAAAAAACCCAGTCTCTAATAAGGCCCCCCTCATTACGCCCTTTGTGTTGGTTTATTTGTAGGATTGTGCTGTGAATCAATATGCTCCCTCTTAAGTATTTATTTCCCACTGGAAAACGGCAAGCTGTTGTGTTTTAATGTTTACATGGATTACCATAATCTGTTTGCCTGTGAAATTAGCTCCTAAACAACCCCTGAAAACAAGAAGAATAAAGCCTTTTACAAGAACTTCGCTCAGGGGATTCTGGCGCTTGTGTTCTTAGCTCGTGTTCTTTGGCGCTAATAAGAAGCTGTGATAACAGCAAGCCCTTTGAGCTTTTGTGTTTGTGTTTGTGTCTGCTCGCTAGGCCCATTTCCACATTAACAATATCACATTCGTTCATGACTGAAGAATGCATTTATCAGTTGTGCAAGAATAGCCTCAGACACCTTCTGTCAGTGCAGTGCAATGCAGTCAGGCCACCTCAGCAGCTTCAGCGCTGCACTGTGCAGCTCTTGTTTCCCGATCTTTATCTTGAGTTCTATAATTCTCATGCTTTTTGAATGGAACATGTTTTATTGTGCGCGCTGGTTAGTTAACTATATGAAAAGAGAGGGAACTACAGGTCCAGGTAACTACCCAGCAGCAACCTTTTCTGTTTGCGTGTAGTCATTCTTGTCAAAAGCGACCTTAATCACTGCAGTTTATATTCAAATGTTAATATGTTAAAGTAAATTAACACATTTAATGCAGCTGTGTTTTACTCCCTATGCTGGGCTGACCTATAATCAGGATGCAAAATATGTCCTAGCCAGAGACAAATCCTGCATAAAGATGGAGAGTTTTAGAACCAAATCAGGCAGAGGAAATCAGACAAAACTGGATTAAAATTTTTATTTGAATAAGGCTTTAGTTGCTGAACTATGCGAAAACCTACATTATTTCAATAAATTTAATTTCCAGTTTATACAATACAAAATGGTCCCTCCTCATCTTAGCCTCTTTTGCGCAATTGTCTCTATCATAGTTTAAAATATGCATTACTGGAAGCTTTAATCTTGTGATTAATTAGGAAGCTTTATGTCATGATTAATTAGTTAAAATGTGGCAAAAAACAGCCAAATATATATTATTTACTTAATATGAAATGTTCATCGTTTGAATGAATTATCCTAACTTCCGTAAATTCTAATCTATTATTAGCATCTTGAATTATTCACACTTTTATTGAACCAAGAGTCAAATGTCAAATAATACTGCATGCTGCACACCCTGAACATTCTATATTATACCCATTTTGACAATTAGCACTTTTGGACTGTTCCAGATGGTCTGGAGTCATTTCCTTCAGGGTGTTTGTGCTGTTTTTGGCATGGGCAGAATCTGGGTATCTTCCAGAATGTCTGACATCAGAAAGAAGAGTATGTGAGAATGCCTGCTGAGGCGATGTCACTCCTGCCTACCTGCTAAGTTCGAGCCTGTCTCTTTCATTCCTTTGGATTCAGGCTCATCTCTGCTGAAGAATTATATATCCAAGTGAATAATACCAAAATAGAAACAGGGACCTCTTTCTACATTCAGATATTTTCATTTATTGTGTTTGTGTAGATGGACCAGAGAAGTACATTTTGTAGAACAATTAATTACTATACCTTCCTGTATTGTTTGGGAAACTCAAATTATAAAATGCAATTGGTCATACGCTGCTAAAAAGAATAAAGGGAACACTTAAGCAACACAATGTCACACTTGAAATCAAACTGATTGACAATCAATTTCAGATGCTGTTGTGCACATGGAATAGACAACAGGTGGAAATTATAGGCAATTAGCAAGACAACCCAGACAAGTAGCTCAGGTAGTGCAGCTCATCCAGGATGGCACATCAGTGCGAGCTGTGGCTGTCAGCATAGTGTCCAGAGCAAGGAGGCGCTACCAGGAGACAGGCCAGTACATGGAGGAGGCTGTAGGAGGCCAACAACCCAGCAGCAGGACCGCTACCTACGCCTTTGTGCAAGGAGGAACTGGAGGAGCACTGTCAGAACCTTGCAAAACGACCTCCAGCAGGCCACAAATGTGCATGTGTCTGCTCAAATGGTCAGAACAGACTCCACAGCCCAAGCACATTTGGCATTTGCCAGAGAACCCTAATATTGGCAAATTCGCCACTGGCGCCCTGTACTCTTTACAGATGAAAGCAGGTTCACACTGAGCATGTGGACAGTCTGAAGATGCTGTGAAGAATGTTCTGCTGTCTGCAACATCCTCCAGCATGACTGGTTGACAGTGGGTCAGTGGGTGTGGGGGGTTGCACTGGCCTCCATGTGCTCTCCAGATGTAGCCTGACTGCCTTTAGGTACTGAGATGAGATCCTCAGACCCCTTGTGAGACCATATGCTGGTGCGGTTGGCCCTGGGTTCCTCCTAATGCAAGATGATGCTAGACCTCATGTGGCTGGAGCATGTCAGCAGTTCCTGCAAGATGAAGGCATTGATGTTATGGACTGGCTCACCCGTTCCCCAGACCTGAATCCAGTTGAGCATGTCTGGGACATCATTTCCTGGTCCATCCACCAACACCACCTTACATCACAGACTGTCCATGAGTTGGCGGATACTTTAGTCCAGATCCCTCAGGAGACCATCCGCCACCTCATCAGGAGCTTGACCACACAGGCACATGGAGGCCACACACACTACTGAGCCTCATTTTGACTTGTTTTAATGATATTACATCAAAGTTGGATCAGCCTGTAGTGTGTATTTACACTTTAATTTTGATTGTGACTCCAAATCCAGACCTCCATGGGCTGATGAATTTGATTTCCATTGATAATTTGTGTGATTTTGTTGTCAGCGTAATCAACTAAATATTTAATAAGAATATTTCATTAATTCAGATCTAGAATGTCTTATTTTTGTGTTCCCTTTATTGTGTATAAAAACATCAATTGTTTCAAGTTTATTATCATTTACAATGCAATATCATTACCAGTAATGAAATTCAAGGACTACATACAACACTTATTGTTTTATGTTGGCATTCTTACTGCTGGTCAGCTTTGGTGTCTGAAATATTTAAATATATATACAACTTTGATTAACCAAACATGAGAATTTAGCAGCGTTAAACCTACAACCCTCTGCTCCTGCTCTGACAGCTTCGGATGGGCAGATGAAAGTTATGCAGATGCGCTGCTTGTAATGATATTTTCTTTCTCTGCGTGTCTTGTTCTCACACCCATGGCAGTACTCAGTGGCACAGAATGCCACAAAGCATTATTAACTGGTTGCAGAAATAACCTTGGTTAGAGGTTTCAGAGTCTGTGCATGGTTGCCTCAGCATGCTTACAGTAACTTCTGTGCTTCTCACTTTAACCCCTACTTTACCTAGTAAGCTTACAATGATCAGTCCACTGCAAATTGTGAATGGTACTAAAGTTCCATGAAAAAACATAAAGTCGTTTTGAATAGAAAAAGCAATCATTTGAATACTAGTTTGAATTTGGTGAGTTATATTGCTTCTTTAATCAGTGCTATTTTCAGCTGTACTAATAATGAATTAAGCTTTTAAAGAAAACACATTTGGGTTGATGTACACAGAATTCCATTGAACTAATAATGGGTTATTCTAAATTTATGCAGATATTCCATCAATAACAGCCATTTCTAGCTACCAGTCATTTACAATATGAACAATGTCTGGACTGGAGTTTTGACCCATTTGACCAATCAATTTCAGTCAGTTTTTATTTGTATAGTGTCTTTTTCACAATGTACATTGGCACAAGGCAGCTCACAGTAGAACAATGCGCAAGATCACTAGTGAGCAAGCCAAAGGTGGCAGTGGCAAGGGAAGAAGCCTTGAGAGGAACCAAAAGCAATCCATTTACATTTACATTTACAGCATTTATCAGATGCCCTTATCCAGATCGACTTACAGTCAGTAGTTACAGGGACAGTCCCCCTGGAGCAACTTAGGGTTAAGTGTCTTGCTCAGGGACACAATGGTAGTAAGTGGGATTCGAACCTGGGTCTTCTGGTTCATAGGCGAGTGTGTTACCCTCTAGGCTACTACCACCCCAATCCTCCTCTGGTCAGCCCTGGATTACCTATCAAATACAGTACAGGTCAAAAGATTGGACACACCTTCTCATTCAATGTGTGTTCTTTATTTTCATGACCCTTTACATTCTAGTTTCTTCAAAATAGCCACTCTTTGCTCTGATTACTGTTTTGCACACTCTTGGCATTCTCTCGATGAGCTTCAAGAGGTCGTCACCTGAAATGCTTTTCCAACAGTCTTGAAGGAGTTCCCAGAGGTGTTTAGCACTTGTTGGCCCCTTTGCCTTCACTCTGTGGTCCAGCTCACCCCAAACCATCTCGACTGGGTTCAGGTCCGGTGACTGTGGAGGCCAGGTCTCCACTTTTTGTTAAGTACATAACTCCTCATGTATTCATTCATAGTTTTGATGCCTTCAGTGAGAATCTACCAATGTAAATGGTCATGAAAATAAAGACAACACATTGAATGAGAAGGTGTGTCCAGACCTTTGGCCTGTACTTTATATCCCCTCAACCCTGTTTTAATTATTACATAATTGTTTTTTGGATGACCAATATTATTTTTTCAGAATTGTTAGAATCGCTTCAGTTCATGTCTATAAGCATAAATGTAATCTTAAAAAAAAATTGTGAATGTTATTAAAATTTTTAAATGTAGTTTTTTTTTATAATTAGGGCTGCTTCCGTAGCTCATGTTGTTTTGTTTTCCTTCCTTCTTTTCCTTAAGATTAATTTGAATATTACATGGAGCAAAAGTCAAACAGCAACAGCTGAATGCGAAAACAACCGTAATTTGGCCCCGTGCTGAGGCGCCACGCGGACTGGTCTCAGACGTAGGTTAAATGTTAATCAGTGATGAGAGAAACACCGGCATTAGTGCCGCAATTTGCCCGTGAGAAGTCTTTCGGACGTCGCTAATCAGCTTTCCGCGTTCCCGCCCTGTGTGTGTCTGCATGATAATGTGTCCATTTCACTGAACTCTACTAATCAACCCCAAAAGTGGCACTGGGCGCTTCTGAATTTCCTGAATGTTTCCATCACTTTCTCTAGTCTGACTCATACTCACTCACACACACGTATTTGAAATCACTCGTTTTTTTTTTCCTGTGGCTAGCGGTCTCACGTTTAGCACTTTGTTGTTTTTTACTGCCTTGTTGCACTGTGGCGGCTCAGACTGCTGCGTCCACTGCATCCTGGCCTGCCTCTTCTGTGAGTTCCTCACGCTGTGCAACATGGTAGTGGCCCAGGCGTCCTGCGGGACCTGCACCTCAGAGGCCTGCTGCTGCTGCTGCTGCGCAGACGACCTGGGCGACGACTGCAACTGCCCGTGCGACATGGACTGTGGCATCATGGATGCCTGCTGCGAGTCTTCCGACTGCCTGGAGATCTGCATGGAGTGCTGCGGCATCTGCTTCCCTACATAAGAGTCCTGACGCACAGCGCCACTGGGCTTCAGCTTCTGTGTACACCCTTGGGAGAAGTGTGTGTGTGTGTGTGTGTGTGTGTGTGTGTGTGAAAGTATGATTCCGTCTAGATATGCATGTATCGCACTACCTTTCCTGCCAAGGAAATCATCTCCCCAAGGCCCCCTCACCATGGTGGCCAGGCAAAGACTTGTAGCAGATACATGATGTCATTGTATACAGCAAAGATGCCTACAGCACACATTTAATGTCTCGTGCCATGTTATGCTAACTCATGCTTATTTTCTTTTTAGAAAAGAATGATGTTCTCAGTCTGTCCAGATGCCTCACCTGCTGCATTCTCACATTCCAACATCTTTCTTCCACAAATAAAAGTTCTACTTTCTCCTCAGATTTTTGGTTCATATAGTTGTAACTGCACCGTCTAACCAGAGCACATCTGATGTTTGGGAGAAGTAGATTCTCCCAAGTAAAAGACACGTTCATTTTCCTCATGACATGAACATTTTTGTGCTAATTACTTTTTTTTTTTTTTTTACAATGTGTGTGAATTATGGATTTTGATCATTGTGCACTGTAAGACAGCCAAGAATCGAAAGAACAATTTGGAGCTCTTATATACCCTGACTGCTTTGTAATGGCCTCAGAGACTTTATGAAGCTCCTCATTATGTTTTCTCATGTTGATAATTGTTATTACTGGATACGGGATCACTAAAACAATGACAACAAAAAAAAATGACTTTACTGATTCCAGTATCTAGAGGATTCTGCTCTCCTTCGCAAAGTTGCTAACGATTTAGACAAAAGTCAAAATGAAAGAAAAATGCATCTGTTGCTAAAGTTCTATTGCATAGCTTTTAAAATAAATAAATTAGAAGTAGCTGATTATCATTTGTAATACAGCAAGTTCTGATTTGGTTTTTCATTTTTGTATTTTTATTTTCTGACAAAGCATAGAACATATCTACTGGATGTATTAGAACACATTGTGACAGCTGACTGGGATTTTGTAAGAGAATGCAGGGTTTAAATGTTTTTATGGAGTTTAAACGTCTCTTTTTATCTGATTTATGTGAATTAACTATTTAGTGCTAATGTGAGACCTGCATCTATTCTATTCTATCTATTACATTCTGCATTTAGATTTTGCACAGACCAATCGTTTCATTTTGCTAAATCTAAAACTGTAAAACTAGAAATTGTGAAGAATGGAATAAATCACAGAAACCTGAGATTAAGTGTACTCTCCTAAAAATACCAACAATTATACAATAATCTGTGATTTTCAGATTATGTCCAGTAACAAATGGTTTTATGGATTTTTCAGACTTTTAATATGGTCTGTCTCTCAACTGTAAACTTTTACTTCTACGACATAGTGCACTTGGAATGCAATGTATTATAAAGTATATCTTAAAATCTCATATTGTTTCAGTTCATTCCAAAGGTTCCCACTGGAATAGATGCATGGGGCATCAAGGGGAGAATGATTCAGTCTAAATGTGAATGCTTTTCATATTCTAGTATGTTGCATTACAGCTAATTACCTTTTTCCATTCCAAAGCAAAATTATTTTATACTTTGCATAACGTGACTGCATACATTGTTGGGAAATAAATCATGGCAATTAATGCACTGCTTTGTGTTAAGTTTTCTGATTTTACAGCAATATTGTAATTATATGTGTGCTTTTCTCTTCTAGAAGATTTTTTTTTAAATCAACAAGCTGACAGTAGTATAATGTATGTAATTTCCAGAGTGCATACTCTCACCTGTTGAATCCAGTTCCTTTCTTCATAGCCACAAAAATCTATTAAAAAGGATATGTAATTTTTTTTTTCTTAAGTATTAGTAAGTTTCAGTGTTTGTGTTAATGATTGGACAAGTGAATTAATTGTACATTTATTTTTAAGGAGACATTACAAGAACAAGCGTAACTGGAGCCAATATTTTAGGGTCTGTAGTAACGTGTTGTTTAGCCAGATTGGCTCAAAACGTATTGTGTGTGTGTTTTGACATTCACTCTACATGGTGGAAAAGGTGCTGGGAGGATTTAGACACAAGCCATTTTCATTAGATGCTGGTTTGCAGTGTATGCATTAATGAAGGCAAGGCCTTACTATTTTGTTAAAAAAAGTTTTAAAAATGTTTGTGTTCAGTTGTTTTTACATTACACTTCATTAGTCACTTACATTTTTACCCATTTTCTTCTTATCAAATTTCGACAGAGCAGCACACCTGGCCTGTTGTGTACATGCTTCTGATGATCGTATGGTTAACGCTACTAAAGAAAGATGTTCAGAAGGCGATTTGTGTTTCTGCTTCCTGCTCTAATTGAATCATTTCTGCGTCTGCAGCTTCCATTACTAATGGAATTAGAATGGCCCTCACGTTGCCAACGCATCCGTAACACAGAAACGCAGCCACCCAACGCTCTCTCAGGGTCACGCAGGACACACACCTCTCTGCTGGGCAGCGCCAATCCTTGACCTTTGGCATACATCAGCAACCCTGTTAACCTCTCAATTAACCCCCACCAACCTTACCGCTGTACCAGTACCAGGCAAAGACGTGGCCATCTTTTTCTCTTTTTTTTTTTGCCTTTTGTCATTTTCTGGCCTGAAAATTCATCCAGCCCTGGAAATTACCATCTTATTTCAATAAAGTCCTTAATCACATGGGAGTTGTCTTCTTACTACTTTTTGTGAGGAGGTGGAGAAAAAAGAAAAAAAAAAAAAAAAAGTGAAAATCCCAGGTAAATGTGAGGTGACCTTTTCACAAAGTCACCCACCTTTTCCCTCCTTCAAATCAATCCCCCTCTGTTCTTCCGCTGTGTGTGAGCACTTGTAATGTCACAATTAGGGAAGGCTCCATTGTTTCTGTTTAATTTATTTATTTTTTTCTCCACACCCACACACCCCAACCCGTTCTGGAGGCCTGAGAACAAAATGTGTTCGGCAGACCTGAGGTCATTTCTCTTACAATATTAAATAAGTCATTAGAGTGGCACCGCCGCCCCCCCCCCCCAGACATCTTTGTGGAGAACCGACTCTGAAAATGAATGTCTGCTGCCCCTCAGCCATAAGAGCAAATTACCACTTTTTCACCAGTCTCTTCATGCGCTCACTTTTTTATATTAAAAATGAATTTCTTCTGTTCCCCTGTTTTCTATAGTCACTCATTAAACGTTCGTAGTTTTCGCCACCTCAACATGCGCTGCTTCTGACGTTTGCGTTGCACATGCAGCAGCATTTCTTTCTTTGGAGGGGGGTGTGTGTGGTCTCCGAGGAGGGCCTTGCACCGCGAGCAAATTAAACCTCATTAGCCGCCAATCAGAATTGAGATGCACCGTGCGAGAGACCAGAGGATGTGATGGCTGCCGTCTCCCGGATCCATAAGGCTGTTTTCCTCCTCCACGCTGGGAGCCCGTCGCGTGACGCGCGATGCATAATGCAACAATGTCCTTTCTTCTCATCCGTGTCAAAGTTTGAAGGACTCCCAGTCTGCTCAGTAGAAGTGGCGTATTAAAATAATGTGAGGAGATCTTTGCAGCAGGGCTAAGCAGGAAGGGGGGAAGTGTGTGACAGGAGAAGAGTTCAAATAATGTCACTCTCAATTAATCCACTCAGGTACTGGCCCCATTAACGTTCCCACATGTGCGCCCGGTTTACAATGCAAATGGGGTCATTACTTGGAGAATTTAATTGACTGTGACACAGAGCCAGGGTGTTTTTTTGTTATTTATTTGCTTGTTTTGGGAGAAATAAAAAAGAATATCATGTGAATGTGAACTTGCCAAATGTTGGCCAAATGCCAATATAATATAATCTTCTTTGGGTTGTCCAAATGAACACGATGATTGCCGACATTCATTTCTAAACCTTTAACATGTTTAACTCGATTAATGCAGCGGTTTGCTTTCTGAGTCGGTATGACCTATGACACAGACGCAAAATTCACCCTCACCAGAGACTACCGCAACGCAAAGATGGAGACGGCCGATTAAGAGGATGCCAATTCTGAACCTCTTTCCCCCACTTCTCTCTGCCGCATCACAGCCAGATTTAAGAATGAATTGTGATTTATTCATTGCAAAATGAACATTTTTTTTTTTTTGATATTGAAACAAATTATTTGAAACCCACATGTCTTTTCAATTGGAAATTCAACCACATTAGCAATGTAATAATAAACAACAATACACTTATATGGTGATATGCTGTATTTGAGGATTATTTAGGATTTTCAACTTTGTTTTAATGTTCCCACATCATGGAAAAACCCTTCATGTGGTCAAATAAGGATGCCTTATTCTGTTTATTCTCTTACCTGCAGGCGCTGCTAGTGTAGTGTTGAACGCAAAGCAGCACACGTCTTTAGCACTGACACGCCCCTCCCGATGGCAAACCCAAGGTGACAAAACAACATCCTCAGTGTCCTCGGTTACGTCTCCTTTCTACGCTGAACACAGTGTGTGTTGCAAGTTGAAGCGGGCGGGGGAAAGGGGGCTCTGTGTGCAGGCCTGCGAGTGAGACATCACACTAAAGTTGTACACTTTCAACTAATCTTTTCTTTCCCGCAACGATGGGAGGGGAGGGGGCTTCCAAACGCATTGGACCGCGGGAGAGGCAAATTGAAAATGACGCGCGGAGCGATAATGCCTGTTTATTTGCTTGTACGTGGTCCTTGAGCTATAAATTAGATGTCAGCATCACTCCTTGTTATGTGCTGATATGAGTGTGTTGTGGCTTGCTGAGCAGGGCCTTGATTGTTTGCTCCTAACATCACTTAAATGAACGCCACCCAAAGGCTGGTGACTCGCCTTGACAGATTGACAGTTGCGGTTTTTGGAGTGCTGCTTTGATGATTTGCTGTACTTCTTCAGACAAATGTGACGGAGATGCCTGAAAACCTGGGGAAAAAAAGCCCACATTTACATATTCCACTTCACTTTATGTATATTGGTATCTTGTTGTGTAAACGGGAAGGAGGAAAAACAATGAAAGTGACTGGCAGCGCTTCCCATTTTTACATCTAAGCTGACGCGAGCGAATGAGGAAACGCTCGGATTTTCACCGGGCTTTAAGAAAGCGGGACGTGTGTACGGGCGGCTGGCTAAAGAGTCCGTAGTTTACCTCCCTTCGTGCGGAAAGAAGGGAAAAAAAAAACACGGAGCATGAAGGAAAGTCTTAATGCCGGGCGCAATCTGCAGTGATACCCGTTTCCGCTTGGATCAGCCTCTTCACATTGAGTTAACATGAGTGACAAGTGAGGCCTCATTTTCACAGAGGAACAAACATGCGCAAAAACATACGTACGCTCAGACGCGCTGGCTTTCACACTTTACGCTCGTGTTCCGTCAGTGAAATGCCTTTCAATGTAAAAATTATATATATATATATATATCTTCTGTTGTGTTTAATTGGGTTGGGCTAATAATAGAATTTGAATGATTTGTTATTGATGCATAAAATATCTCAGTGATTCTTTATGTTAAATGCATGAGAACTTTAAACATCATGTTGTGACTGCATTTTCTTTAAATATATAAAGCTGCACGAACACAGTACAAAGATATGTACTTAATCTGGTTTCAACATGGCACTGCAGCAAAGTAATTTGTTTAATAAATTGATATAACTTTATAAAGGTAATCTACACAAATCTACAGTATGAATACTAACAACTAAACATTTGGAGACACCTAGTATTTGGAAGCTACGGAGGCTGCGGCTATTTATGTTTCTGCTTGTGCACATCATAACTGCTTTGAACACTATATTCTTCATAATAAGCAGCTTCATTAAATGATCATTAACACCAGTGAAGGAAAAGCAGCAACAACATATGACTGTTGGTACAACCATCCCCATTATCTGAATGTGATTGTCAGAAGACAAGTGAAATACTGTCATCACAGCAAACCTTTGCTGCTTTGAAGAGTAAAATATTGAACACTTTTTGTTTACCTGATAACCCAACGTGTGCTACTTCGTACTTCTGAGCCTTCAGTTTTGTTCTGCAGGATAGAAAAACTAAGAAAAAGAAACACCCACAAATGAGCAGGTCTGTATAAACTTTAGACCGCTTGGGTATTCTGATTTGACTTGATCATGGATTACTGCATGCATAGGAGTTAAATGATGAATAAAAATCCCATCAAGATGGCTTCTCTCCTCAGCTGTTTACTCCCCGTTCTGCAGCAACCTGCCGAAGATGCAGTTTTGCTGAGTTGCGAGAGTTTTGGATCTGGTTTGTGGATCTGTGGGGAACGGGCGTCAGAGCTGAGCTGCTGTATCTTATTCTGGACTCTTCGCCACGAAGGCCCAACACGGAGGCAACACGGAGGCAGAAGGAGCAGGACGTTTATTTGTTGGTTGAGGCAGACGGGCGCCATTCATCACTTCACTCTAGGTTTCAATTTCTGGGACTAACAAAGAGAATTGCCAATCGAGGCTTCAGATCTGATTTTTCAAGGCACGCTGCAATCAGAGGCTGAGATATTTGCCCTTAAAGAACATCTGCCCTGAAGACATACTGTACAGGACGGTTTCTTTTCTTCTCGCCTCCACCTCCCCCCCAGTCCTCCTCTTTAAAAAATATCTGAAGTGACTAACAAAGAAAGAAAGAAAGCAAGCAAGAAAAAAAACGTGCTCTGCGGCTGGAGGAATATTCATGATTCTGCTTCCAGGTTAAAAATGTATATGCAAATTCAGTACATTAGAGTGTGCTCAGGTTGTTAATAAATTAACACGTGGCAGAAATAATTCAGCCTAGCGTGATGATTCTCTGCACAAGCTGTCAGCCGCGGCATTGTTTGGGATGGAAAGTGACACTGAGATAGCAACACAAGTGCTGATGTGTGAGGTTTTAGTGTACCATCTTTCTTATTTAACTGCAAGCTTTGTGTGTGTGTACGCCTGTGCCTGTGTGTGTTTCTTACAGCCGCATCAAAAAAATCTCAGGGTTCATTAATAGAAATGAATGTGGAGGGTGTAGTAACACCCACTCAGCAACGGAATGCATATGATTTTTGCAGGGGGTACAAGATAACATCATGGCTTCCATTGTCTTTTGTGCGGATTGCAAGTTCTGGGGAAAGATGTCTTTTATCACCTTGTAGAGTAACTGGAGATACACCAACACAAACTGCACATGGCAGCAACTGGCCTGTATGTTTTGGGTATATTTTCTAGCTCACCAATCAGAATGCTCAAATTAAAGCCCCGATTATCTAGCTGCATGTTTGGTTTGATAGTGGTCTTGGTCCCAATATGGGGTTGTCTGATGTCCGGTGTGCATGGTGTGTCTTACGAGCAAAGAAACGGTAGGGGAACCTAGGAAGAAGGGAGGAGACAGTAGGCAGGGAGTAGGAGGAGATATGATGCATGAGAGCCATCAGTCATCTGCATTGGCTCCACCCATTTTAAACTATAAAAAGCATCATTAGTTATGTATTCAACAAAAAAGGTGATATAACTGAAACAATATTCTAGTTTCTTCAAAATAGCCGCCCTTTGCTTTGATTACTGCTTTGCACACTCTTGGCATTCTCTCGATGAGCTTCAAGAGGTCGTCACCTGAAATGCTTTTCCAACAGTCTTGAAGGAGTTCCCAGAGGTGTTTAGCACTTGTTGGGGTCCAGCTCACCTCAAACCATCTCGACTGGGTTCAGGTCCGGTGACTGTGGAGTCCAGGTCTCCACTTTTTGTTAAGTACATAACTCCACATGTGTTCATTCATAGTTTTGATGCCTTCAGTGAGAATCTACCAACGTAAATGGTCATGAAAATAAAGAAAACACATTGAATAAGAAGGTGTGGCCAAACTTTTTGCCTGTATTTGATTGAAAATCCACAACACCACACATTACATTGCGGGTCAATAGAATAGCTGAGCTACAGTTTGCTCACAGAGTTGTTTTGAGAGTTGACCCCAACACCGCCCCGCCCGTCTTTTGGGGTTGCAGTGTGTTTGATTAAAAAAAGTGGTATGCGGGCCCTTCTCACCCTCTCACCCTCCTTCCCTATCTCTCCCTCAAACATTTGCATAGTAGAATCCCGAGACAAGTGCACCCTGACAATCTGTTTGTGTAGCGCTAGTTGCGGAGATGTTATGTGTCAAGTGACTCGCACAAAGTGCCATTTGTTCAGTCCCCTGGTTAAACACTCGGCAGAAGCGCAAGCTTTAAGAGTATGACTTTATCTTTTAATTAAGTCCCTTGCTAATGTGGCACCTTTATTTTCTCTCATTTATTAAAAAAAACCTACATGCTTTGTTTTAATATTAGCATGATGGAAATGCATGGATATTCTCCGGTGCAAAAAATTGCCATAGCAAAAAGTTTTAATATAAGACAACAGCCGTGCGTGTGTGTGTGTGTGTGTATTTGTGCGTGTGTGTGATTCTCTTGTCTCACATCAGGATGTGTGATTTTTGACACAGGCAGAAGGGGGAAAAAAAAACGTGAGAAAATTAACAAAGCTATCAGTATAGATGTTTCACAGAAAGCATGTAGCTACTCAGTCTGAGACTGGAGCGGGGGAGAAAAGGACAAATTTAAAAATGGTGTTGCAGGCACGCCGCTGGAAGCTGAGGCATGCGCTCTCATATAGCCTATGAGACAAAAGGCTACTTCAGCAGTAACTTTTTCCAGTCGCAGAGCCAAACTCAATGGTAACGCGATACCCCTCTTGCGATTCCGTCCTACCTTCCGGAGGTGTGTGTGTGTGTGTGTGTTTGTGTTTACCCATTTTGCAGAGAACTTGATATCACCGCGGTGGCAGCTCTGCATGAGAAATCTGCAAACCTTGTGTGTATTTGTACAGAAAGTCATTTCCTGCATGGCTCCCTTTGTTCAGATCACACACACTGTGACTTTTGTAGATTTTCCTAAGCCAACATTCCCTTCGACTTCATTGTAAAAGTGCTTGGGAAGCCTGAGGGGGAACATGGGAGCGTAGTGCAGAAAGTGCGGGTCACGTTGCAACATGCAGAGATTGGTGATCCAATGGAAAAGGCGCGTCGGAGCAGCCCTGATAGGACAGCCGAGTGGAAGGCTCCCCGTAAACAATGAGTCACCCATAGCAGCGCTGCGCTGGCGAGAGGGGAAGGAAGGCAGGCCTGCTGTCTGCACCTCTCACAGGAAAAAGCAGCTCGGGCCTCCCAGGCCTGGGGCACACACATGCTTTATACAAGCCAACACACATACACGTGCACGTTCACACGATGCATGCAACATAGATGCGTCAAGAGACACAGAGGGCACTATATTTGAACTAGCGTTTGGTCAAAGGTGTCCCTAAGTAGTTACATAACTACACAAAATAAGAAAGAACCACTCGGTAGTTGTATATAGATGCCATTTGTCTTGCTGTGTCATTTTTCTGGCTTTAATTGGGTTTTATAAACAGAGCTTGAAATGGGAGGAGCCCATTGGATCATGTAAACCTCACCCGTCAATAAGTCACATTTAGAAACATCATTAAATAGTGTAAATCCTGAGGACACTTTTGGCCTTACACTAGCAAACAAGTCCCACACTACTATTTTATTTAGTGCCAATTCAAAAATAGTTCCCTGAGCCCTACTTTCAGAGTGTTCTAATAAACATGGGACATGGAGCATGTTCAATGTCACATCAAGGACCTCTTTTGCATTCACAGATATAAACACAAAAAAGGACTGCTCAGTCCGCCTTGTAGAGGAGGTGCTACTCACTCAGCACTCAGAGAACGATCTTTAATGATGCTCTTACAAAAAAAATTACAAATCTGACATACTCATTCTGTATGATTTTAATCTGTTTCCACACAAGCGAAGAAGCACAAGCAGTGTTGCCAGATACAATATTGTTTCATTTACATTTACAGCATTTATCAGACTCCCTTATTCAAAGCGATTTACAATCAGTATTTACAGGGACAGTCCCCCCCTGCAGCAACTTAGGGTTAAGTGTCCTGCTCAGGGACACAATGGTAGTAAGTGGGATTTGAACATGGGTCTTCTGGTTCATAGGTTAGTGTGTTACCCACTAGACTACCACTAGTGGTTCAGACCACAATCGTCCAAAACCCTTAGAAAACCGCTGAAATTGTTTCATAAGTAGTTCCTCAAATATCTCCACATTTCCATTATGGACATATGTCTGTTTTTTTCTTAGTTTTTAAGAACATTTGAACACGATGGTGTCAGTGGACATTACAGATGTCTTCTCTGTTATATTTATCACCACATCAGCAAACCAACAATGCAGATAAATTCAATAATTCTGATTGGTGAATCGTTCATTCACAAATGTCCCGAACATGCTACATCGCAATAATATTATCCCTTGTAGAGCATACAGTCTGCATACTTACATGGCCCTAATGCTCAGAATGTGTCAGCATGGATAAAAGGGTTCGCAAATAACACACAAATATTTACACGGACATCCACTTAGTGCTTGCAGATTTCCGCAGTTTTGCAGTAACACACGCAAATCGCAGCGACACACAACAAATACACATGCCAACAGATGGACACACACTCACACACAAGCACAAAGACTCTGATAAATAATTAAACCTCCTGTGGCGGCCTTCAAAACCGGTGTGATACATTAATTGGGCAAAATTAGCATGAATTAAAGCAAATAAGTGTAACATGTAATTTATTACTTATCAAGCATAGTTTAGCAGTGGAAGCCTCCGATTTCCCCCAAGATTGCTTTAACAGCTATAATGCATTTCTTAATTTACTCTGTGGAAAATCAATTTTTTTCAGAGTTCATTAAGCACCAATATGTTACAATGCAGCTCCCCTGAGAGCCCAGCTGCAAAAAACATTATGCAAATTGCTTCCAGTGCATTCTCAGTATGTAAATAGATACTAACACCAGTGTCAGGTCTCGGTGGAAAGCTTTGTTAGTGAAACCCTTTGTTTCGCTGCTTTGCCTGATTTCATGGATGAAAATGGTTTGTACTTCAAGGTGGAGTGCCTGGTAAACATCCAGCTTGGGCCGAAAATGAATTTGAGAGGGATTGTTTGCCTCATCGCCTCCGCCAACCACTTTGCATTCCTGCTTTCCTCGCTGTGTTTGTAGGTTTTATTCATTAATTTTTTTTACATTTTTTTTTTTGGGGGGTAATTTCCTCGTCTCCCAGTTCTCATGCTAATTAAAGCAGCTCATTGTGAATGAAGTTTGCTTCTGGAGAAGAACATAATGAGTTCAGCTCCATGCCTTTTGGATGTGTTTCCAAAACCTCAAGTAGAAAACCTCCTCAGTAAACCGGGAAGCATGTGTAATAGAAGCCGCATTGCAAGCCCTCTGAGTTTTCTGGCCATCGCCATTGGTAGGCTGCAACGAGGGTTTTCCGTCCCAGAACCTCAGTGTTTATGCATCCGCATGGGAGTCGCAGAAAAAGTGCTTTCTCTTCTCTGAAGGAATCCACTGCACCCTTAGGAGATGCTTGATTGCAAACAAATGCAGTTGCTCCCAGTGAGAGCGTTTAAGGGAATGTGAGGGGGAATCCAAAAACGCAGACCATTAGCATCAACTGGGGAGTCATAACCATTCCAGGCACAATGAATTTAACCACAAAGTGTGGCAGTAGACAGCGGCCCGAGCCAGCGGGCCTGGGCTAGTGTTGTAAGCAGTAACCAGGCTTCTACAGGTCTGATTTTGTTCAACCCATTACCAGTTGTTACCAGCATATGGTTGGCTGTTGACAGGTTAAGCAAGTCTTGGCTGGTACTCACCCGCAACCAAGCAGTTTTGTTTATCCATCAGGACATTGGACTAAAAGGGGTGAAATCAACTGGTTCTTGCGGGAACGGTGCACTTTATTCTGAAAACCATTGGACAGTGAAGTGGTGATGGAAGTGCAGAATATGGGAATCTAAACCCAAGATAATGGCTATGTACCAAAGCCTGGTTTTCTTCAACCCACCACTTTCTGTCTAAAGTTTTCGGGAATAACAGAACAAGTCAGTGAAATATGAAGGTGGTGGACATGAATATTGACATCAGGAATGACAATGTTATGTAACTTAGATAATAGTACATTAAAGATAGGGTGGTAGTAGCCAAGTGGGTAACACACTTGCCTATGAACCAGAAGACCCAGGTTCAAATCCCACTTACTACCATTGTGTCCCTGAGCAAGACACTTAACCCTAAGTTGCTCCAGGGGGGGACTGTCCCTGTAAATACTGATTGTAAGTCGCTCTGGATAAGTGAAGTGATTGTCACTTGTAATACACAGCAGCACAGCACACTGTGCACACAGTGAAATTTGTCCTCTAACCCATCACCCTGAGTGAGCAGTGGGCAGCCATGACAGGCGCCCGGGGAGCAGTGTGTGGGGACGGTGCTTTGCTCAGTGGCACCATGGAAGATCGGGATTCGAACCGGCAACCTTCTGATTACAGGGCCTCTTCCTTAACTGCTGATAAATGCTGTATATGTAAAGCTTGATGAATAAGAATGTCTTGTGATCATCATTTTTTTTTTCCATCCACTGTGACGAAGGGGTGATTTGATCATCCACAGAACTACAGTGCTAATTACTGAAATTGTGACATTCTTCAGTCCTTGAATTTTTTGCTCGACTAAAGCATCCTAAAGTGTTCTCGTTGGCCAAACAAATTTGGAAAATTGGGAGACCCAGTCCACTTGTGATTCGTTTGCTAAAATGGCACAATGTAAAAACACAGCCAGGGAAGATTTCTCAAGGCGTATTAGCAGTCCACGTTACCCTCCGCTCGCTGTCAGGAAGATATGATTCACTGTCAGAAAGTAACATTCTGATGTTGCAGCGAGTATTCGGAGCTCATTTTTGAAACGGAACAGAGGAGACGTACAGCGTTCGTTGTCAAGTTTCTTTTGTTGGTGAAATGCTAACGGCCCTCGTCACAGGAGTAACTTTGCATTAACAAGAAGCAGCTAAATCCTTTTGAAACGATTTTACTGTATACATTTCACTGTGTTTCGAGCTGTCGTGTCATGCCGTGATGATCCCGAGCCAAGCAGCGTGTCTTGGAACTTCTCCCTTCACCCGAGCTGCCTTTGTTTTAACTGGACTGTTTACCACAGCGGAGCAGCTTCCGTCTCGGGGGCAGCAGCAGAAATCCGGTGTCGGTGTTAGGAGTCTTGGCCCGTCTTCGCTTACCGCCTCTTCTTTCATTCACAAGTCCTGAGTGGCCCAAGCGCCGCGTGCCGCATGTAATGCGCTAGCGCCGCTGCTGTTAGCTCTGAGTTGAAGAGACTTTCCTCAGACGGAATTATCCACTTCGCTTTCAAGAATAAATCATTCGGGTGGCCAGATCATCCATGTCAAGCAGGAGAAAATTGTAGACTGCATGTTCAGTGCATGTTACGTGCTGATTGGTCAGTGTCCTACAGTTATCGTGCATAAAATCGGCATTTGTCACGGCGACGGGGGATGCAGGAATGGACACATTCACACGACTGGGTAGAAATGGGGTTCATTACAAAGTTTTACGATCATGACAACGTTGTCATGTGAAACAAGAACAACTTTTAAGAACTACTTCACGAGTTTGTAAAATTTGAAGAGGCTCCCTGACATGAATAATTTCATCACCCTGCAAATGGTTTAATCATTTTGATTTGCGATTAGTTTTGTATGTGTGTGTGTGTGTGTGTGTGTGTGAGAGAGAGAGAGAGAGAGAGAGAGAGAGAGAAAGACCCCCTGCTGCCTCTCCTCCACTCTGCCTGTCTCTCCTGACAGCCACTCATCTGGCCAGAGGTGAGCTATTGGCTTCTGAAACGTGTGAAGCCCCAGGGCTAAAACCCACACAAGCAGATAGGAGATCACAGGACACAAGTACACGGAGAGTATCTGTGAGGGCCGCACCAGTTTACCCTCCTGATATGTGTCCAGCTCGCACCTCACGCCTGACAGCACTGTTCACCTTCCGCTGTGTGTGCTGTTGGTTCGTCAGACGCTGAATCATTTAAGGTTTGTATGAGAATGCTGCACATGCTGCAGTAGAATCCGGGTATGTCTATTTTAACTTTTAAAATACTCAGTATTATTCAACTTAAAACATGTAGAGACTGATGATGGTGGGTGAAACAAAAAATGTAATTTACATTTTTACATTTACGGCATTTATCAGACGCCCTTATCCAGAGCGACTTACAATCAGTAGTTACAGGGACAGTCCCCCCTGGAGCAACTTAGGGTTAAGTGTCTTGCTCAGGGACACAATGGTAGTAAGTGGGGTTTGAACCTGGGTCTTCTGGTTCATAGGCGAGTGTGTTACCCACTAGGCTACTACCACCCCACCCAATTTAGTTGCATTTAGTTTACCATAAGCAAGTTTACAGTACACATCGGTTCTGTGATGGAATGTTGCCATGAATCTAGGAAGCGGATTCGTAATCGGAAGGTTTCCGGTTTGAAAACAGAACCGCCAAGGTGCCACTGAGCAAGGCACCGTCCCCACACACTGCTCCCCGGGGACACCCGTCGTGGCTGCCCACTGCTCACCAAGCGTGAGGGTTAAAAGCAGAGAACGCATTTCACAGCGTCACCGTGTGCTGTGCTGTAGTGTTTCACAATGACAATCACTTCACTTTCACTCTACTCCGTTCATCGAAGTTCTGGCAAAACTGCCCATATTTTACCGTAATTTTAACTGGATGATTAAATGATGAGTGTTAGTGTAACCGATTACAGTGCAAACAATTAGGAAGACAGAATAAAGGAAAGGAAGCTGAGATCCAAAGATCTGTCATTTCCCGAAGGTTTTACAGTTTACAATGGTGTTGTGTTTATGTTTACTGTCGCGGTTCACATTCAAACCCGCCGGGACACCCCGTGCGGCAAATGCTATCCCCTAATTTAGCTGCAAATGACTGCCATTTTCATGTCTCTAGGTGGACTGTGTAAAATATCTACACACAACCACAACCACTTTGAAGGATACACCTAGAGATTTGCCCAAAAGTGTCAAATTCCCAAACAGGAATTCTGCTGTGGGCTTGTTTACCCCAATAATGTTCTGTAATTCCCCGTAGCAATAAGGAGTTCTTTTCTTTGCTGAAGCCCGCCAACCCCCTCCAATCCAGCAGTTTATATTCTGTGAAGCTCAAAGGCACATATGCACAGAAACACACGCACCTGCACTCAAACAGGCACACAGTACACATGCACGTAGGCAGCTACACGCACAGCCTGGCCCTGTGGAATCATCTGGAAATAGCGGCCTGTCCTCCTCGTGGCCCTTGTGATTAGGCTGCCTGCTTTGCCTAATTGCACTAGCCGTAGCCGGCATGCTAATTGCACAGGGCCCCCCTGTAGCCACCCCATTTATATGACCTGCTTGATTTTGACTTTAATGTGCTCGAAGGGTTGGCATGAGCCTGACTGAAATGGAATGTTACTTCTGAATACCTGCCTAAAAGAAACATGTGTGTCTCATATTTCTGATACGGAATTCCATAATAACCACTTTTCTGGGTTTTAAGGTTGTAGTAATGGAGAAGGTGGACAAGTGCGTGTCAAGCCGATCAGTATCAGTATCCAGGGTAAGTATAACAGTATACATGAACAGTGTGTCAGAGTGCAGATATTCAACAAGAATATTACAAATAAATAAAACTATCATAGATCTTAATTCTTAATTGTTGGAACTGGTAAATATGCAAAAGAATAATCGCAACCATGGTCAGTATGTGAGAATGGGAGAAGTGAACACAGAAGTAATTTATAGTTGTACCAACTCTGTTATTAATTCTGTTTAGCTACAAAGAAGTTGAATTAACTTCACTGGACAAGTAATTACTGTGAAAGAGACAATTCTACTATAGTTTAGGCTATTGAAGTCAGTGAGGAGTTCTATTAATTCTTATGTAATTCATATGTTTTGTTAATGCCTGTTGTTGTTAGTTATTAGGGTTTTATATTAGTCACATAATTGTGATGATCACTGCGATGTGTTACCCTTGCAGTGTTTCACTCTCTGTCCAATAAGGTACCTATTCCATTAATCAGCAACCGAACTCCACAGTACCCCTATAATAAACACAGTAGGATAGCTATAATAATTAGTGAGAAAACAAGGGAAGCTGGGAATTTTTTTTTATCCAGCATAAACATCAGTCCCTTAGTCCCTTGTTCATCAGTTGGATGTGGCCTGGACTTTTTATTTGACGGAAACTAATTTACATGCTAGATTATATGTGTGTACATACATATCTTATAAAATTGATGCAATATGTGTGTCCGTGGCACAATTTGTTGGCCTGTTGCAATATTTATATCAACCAAGTTAGATGCAATATTTTTATCATTTTATTGCCCAACCCTACCTGTGTGTGTGTGTGTGTGTGTGAGTGTGTAATATATATATATATATATATATATATATTATACACACACCCCATATGATGCACTATCAAAGAGTAAAATTGATAAGCTTGATCCCCCAGCTCACAGCACAAAGGTACGGGGACCTGGTGGAGTTTGCGCATCACAAGGTACACGGCCTTTTTAGATGGTCTTTTTGATGTGAAGGTAAAGGAATGCAGCGATACGGTAAGATATGAACTCACGCCGCACGATGCAATCAAAGGGCGCGGTTCATCTCGGCCCCTGCCGAACAGTCCAGACTCCGTACAGGCATCTTTTCTGAAATGACAGCCACAGCTGTGTCCTCAACCGGAGCGGCCGCTATTGCGAAAGAGATGGCTTGTGCTATACTGTGATTTCCAGTCGTAAGATCAATGATGGCAGTTGTTTTTTTTTTATTCTTCTCAACTTTAGACTGATCTTTCTCTGGTGCCCTCTCCCTTTGTTTCCAAGGGAGTCAGGTCTGTACCGTTAACTACAGTACGCAGCAGTATCTCTGTGTGGTCTTGTCTTCAGGTCTGCAGGGGGGACAGTTTGTCTGTTTAGGAGTATTGTTTTTTTTTTTCCTCTCTCTTTCTCTGTCTGTCTCTTTCTTACATTTCTAACATTACATTTTCTCAGTGTCAGTGGGTATCCTCTCTCTGTCCCTCCCTCCCTGTGTCGGAGCAGACAGAGCAGCTGACAGCAGCCCTCTGAGGCCTCCGTGCAGCTCCCAGCAGCCCTGGGCAGAGGCTGAATAATGAAGCCATTGTAGGCCTGTCCAAATTCCTCACCCTCCCAGCCTCTCTCAGAAGAATGGAGCTCAGTGTTGGGCGCGCTGCACTGCCGCCGAATCCAGTGTTCACGCAGAGGACATGGGGCCCAGATGCTGAATGCGCGCTGTTGATTTTGGACGATAATGTAGAGGCTGCAAGCTTGGTGGGGATTTTTTTTTTCACGTCACAGCAGACAGTGACGTCCGGACAAAAATGTGTTTCCTGTCCTGGGCCAAGTGAATTCTGGTCGGGGGGACTGGCTGCTGTGACGCTCCCTGGGAATATTCGGTCAGTGTACTTAACTGTCACCTCCCATTAGCCAAAAGCCCCCGCTGCCTCTTCGCTGAACCCGCGGTGTGGCTCACAGCCTGCTGAGGCCTCTGTCACATTTCAACACCAAACTGCACCGCACCTCATTAACTACTTTGGAAAAAAGACGGCCTTATTTATCCAGGCCTATCGTCTATCTGCATGCCGTATTGTGCTCCCATATTGAAATGCCTTCGCCGTACGCCTCTCTTAGTTCAGTTGTCGACTTGGCAGCGCCACCCCAATATCAACCCAATTATAAATATTTATAATCTGCACATTTACAGAAAAAAAAATAAACCCTGTCAGTCACCGAGATGAGGGCGATCAGCTCTTGGTATATAAGTACGAATGCGATTTGCATGCCACAGAACTTGTGAAGCATTTTGTTATTTTTTTCTCTCTCGACTTTTGCATGCACGCGGCTCTCGGCACCGATTAAATATAGAAGTTTTGTTCTCGCAGAAGGGCTCGGTTATTTATTATTTTATTTTATTATTTTAATTTTTTTTTTAATCTTGTTGCCGGCTGTTGATGCCTCGCTGATGCCAATCCATTATTGAAAAGGAAATCATCGTTAACACGGACACGGAGCTTGTGATGTTCTTGTCATCAATTTTGCATGCCGCTTTTGTGTGTCTGCTTGTGCGAGAGGCAACGCTGGAGAAAAGACACAAAGCAGGAAGGATTTTGGCGAGGCTGTTTATCGAGGGTAGCTATCCGCATAAAATAGACTGTGATATTGGGACTCGGCAGAGAACATTGTGAGAATGTGTCGTGGGTTTACAAGAACAGATCTTTCTACCGTGAGCCTGTTGTCCGAACCGAAGGCAAGATGAAGAACGACACTTAGGGGCCTATTTAGTGTAAGGCACCTTTTTTTTCACCTCGTGTTACACCGTCCACCAGTAGAATCGAAAGTTTCTGTAGGCTGCAAAGTGATATTGTGCTTAAGATCAACAAAAACCACGTCTAAAGTCAGTTGTGCATTATACCTTATTTCCAAACATGAACATTAATGGCTTTTATCAGACGTGATCCAGAGTGACTTACAATCGGTAGTTAGAGGGACAGTCCCCCTGGAGACACTCGGGGTTAAGTGTCCTGCTCAGGGACACAATGGTAGTAAGTGGGATTTGAACCTGGGTCCTCTGGTTACTCAGTGCTTCTCCCCTGTGTTTCCACATTTTCCGTTCATGCCCACGCAGGTCCATTTCGTCTGGTTTGTTAGATAAATACACCATTATTGTAGTAATTTGCCGTACACCGTGTGGCCCTGTCCATTAAAAGTGAAGTGGCGTACAATTCTGGTTTAGAAAACTTGACATGTAAAACACACAACTCTCAATAATTAACAAAGCGGGGACGAAGGCTTTCTGAATTCTGCTGGTGTGAAGTCTGTTTTATCTGACATGCCTTGCGTTAGATCGGCAAAAAGGGGCTCTCTTCATTTTAGCTGGCACTTCCAGGTCCTGTCCCGGTGATGTCTCGCGTCTGTTCAAAAGATAAGAATCAAGAATCAAGAATCAAGCAAACACCGGCCACAGTTCACGGAAACTGTCGGCGATGCGCCGTATTCAGACAAATGTTGCGTAAAAACGGGGAGGGACCGCCGAGCCGCGTTTTGCCACACGGCTTTTTTTCTCCGCCATAAATACTTAAGTAGTGTGAAAATGATTAGCACTTACGAGCAAAGCGAGTTACCCACAGCACAGAAACGTTCGCAGATGATGAATGTATCTGTAAACAAGCAGAAAATCAGATTATGGCGTAAAAGTGCCGCCGCTGTCTGCCTCTTCAGCTGCGAGCCCCGGAGATACAGCGGCTTATCACATCCACTTGGCTCCTACCCAGGAGTTCGAATTTATTTAGAATCTGAAGGCTGTTGCCTGTGTGTGTGTGTGTGTGTGTGTGTGAGCGAGGGAAGAAGTGGCTCTTGCGCAGAAGCGCTTGTTGTGCGGCATTCTCCCGTGATTTCATGCTTTGCTGATGGAAAATTAGGCCCCTGCGTGTCAGTGAATGAGGAGGGGTGGTCGCCGCTGTTATTGCCTCAGGACACTCCACGCGACAACAAGAAAACCGGAGAAGGGAGGAGGCTGTGTCACTAGTGCTAATGCACTCCAAACATCGCCATTGCGCTAGTGGAGTCCCCACGTGGAGAATGAAAAGGTTTTATATATATATATATATATTCTGTCTTTTCTGTATTTCTTCTTTCTCTTCTTCTCCCCCCTGAAATGCTCAAAGTGTTTGTGTGCCTGGCCTTTTAAAGAGGCGCTAAATGGGTTCTGCTTCTGAGGTGATACGAATGGCATGCCTAAGCTTTCATTTGCATTCATTTTTTTCCCTTTAATTATTATTTTATTGTATAAAGCCATTGAAGCACTGAAGAGAAGTTACTGGAGGTGCTGCAAAGGAGTGGCCTGAATAACTTTACAGCATATCAGTGGAGAGGTGTGTGTGTGTGTGTGTGTGTGTGTTGATTTGATTTGATTTGATTTGATTTGAGCTGAAAGAAAAAATCTACAATGCTACAGCAATTGAAAAATGTCTGACAACCTACATGATAACATTTTCAGGATTGCTAAATGTAAATAGTATCATAGGTTATCACAATAGCCTATTTTAACAACTTCTGTGACCTGCAGAAAGTGGTAGGGATTAAACCTATTGATTTAGTTTTCTACAATTTTGTGAACAAACATAATTATTCATGATCATTGCAGAAATACAGTAGAATCAGCTCCATTTTACTGGGGATATATTTTAATGTTGTAAGATAACCACAAATGTATCCTGCATTACTGTAGCCTCACCATGATTCCAGTGTAGGTCTTAAATAACTAAAACGTCATATATAAGTGATTATTTTTTTATTGTGATACACAGCAAGCACAGCACATGGTCCACACAAACAAATGTGTCCTCTGCTTTTAACCATGACCCTTAGTGAGCAGTGGGCAGCCATGACAGGTACCCTGGGAGCAGTGTGTGGGGACTGAACCTTGATCCGTGGCACCTTGACAGTCCAGGATTTGAATCCACAACCCTTCGGTTACGGGCCCACTTCCTTAGGCCACCTTGGTCTTGTGTAGGACTTGTGATCATGCACATAACAATATTTCATAATTACATAAAATGTATAATATTTTTATCAAACCCCTATCTGCGTTTCATGGGCCCCATATTAATGTCATTAACTGATTGACAGCACTGCTTTGTCCCAACAAATGATTACTTTTTGGTTGTGATGTTTCAGCTGCCAGTTTGTTGATGCCACCTGTCGTCCTATCTGCCCGGCACCAGCCGTGACAGTTTTATTATGGCCCAGGCTGCTGCTCACTTCTTTATTAAACCACATTTTGCCACAGAATTTAATACAATCCTAGCAAGACCACTTTGTTTTTTAGATTTGATTAGATCAAATGTGCCACTACTGCATGCCTGATTCACTCTGCAGCTTCTGAAATAAACTCTTTGGACCAGGACGTGGCTTTTAAGGACTTTTCAAGGATGTGAGGAGATAAATTCGGCTTAAAGGCAGAAATCTCTTAATGACTGTGACCTCCCACCTCTATACATGCCTTCAGCCACCCAACCCTGCCACCAAGCCAGGTCCAAAGCCACAGTCCCCTTCTAGCTCTCACTCGTGATAAATGACTCTTGGGTAATCCTGGGTAACTGTCTGTGCTCTGAGCGGGGTGCCTCCTCGTTGTTACCTCTCAGTGAGAGACAGAGGGACAGGGAGAGGGATGACACCTCCGCCGGACTCATGCTTGCTCTCAAGCCCATGAGCTTGTGGCCTGTCAGCGGAGTTCACTGTGAGTATGGTCAAAGCTAACGACCATTAGGCCAGTTCCTCTGCAGCCACCCACTTTCCATCTATCTCGCTTTCTCTTTCTCTCTCTCTCTCTCTCTCTCTCTCTCTCTCTCTCTCTCTCTCAGTGGAGGACTGTGAATAATGAAGGGTGGTGTGATGCCGCCTTCTCTCCAGGTGTCTCACCTTGGAGCTGCTCATCTTGGCTGCTGATGGCTGGTCTGGGCATGACGGGGTCTCAATCACGCACCTCCAAATGTGATTCTGGGCCTGCGTACACTTACGCAACAGACACTCATTCAAAGAGGTCACTCACACTTGTTAATGACCACACACACAGTCACCATTTTCTCTCCCTCTCTGTCTCTCTCTCGCTTTCACACACACACACACACACACACACACACACACACACTCATACGCACATGTTCCACGCTTTCTTGTAATAACTGTGTAACATTTAGTTTATAAATGTGTAATGACTTAGGGTATAAGGGGGTGCTGTTTTTTTTACGTTTTGAAAAATCAAATAATTAAATGAATCATTTGTCTTCAAACCAATTCAGAAGAAAACACTTATAAATAAGTAATGTTTTATTCCCACTTTTGATCTTTCAATCAGATTCTTGTGACATCCAGCGATTACTGAAATATCAGGTTTTCATATTAAAAACAGAAATACATACACATTAGTGATCATACAAATACAAATACATACACACTTTCACTCACTTACCCACTAGCATATATGCAGTGACCTCACACAGATACAAATGGACACAGTCTGAATCTCACACTCATTCACTTACTCACACACAGTCATTCTTCATCTCAAACACCTAGTTTCACACAACACATATATGACACACACACACACACACACACACACACACACACACACTCATAAGCTCTCTGGAAAGTTTGCACACACGTTATTATTTCACATGAAAACTCTGGCAAGTCACATCCAGATAAATATTCAGTCACCATTTACACATATCCAATTGGCACGTATGGACAGACATGCTCATTTGATCACATTATGCACACACACACATACTCACACCTTGAATAATCTTACATGCGCACACATACTCTGTGGTAATAATTTGCATGTAGCAGACTTTTTTTTGTATTATTACGCTCCATTTCTGGGAATGCTATTCTGACCTGAACTAGGTTTGATTAAACGTTTGCACTTTAGATAGTGCCTCGGGCGCTGCTAGTTTAAACCTGGCTGGTGTTGAGTGCAGTTTTGTATATTGTGCGTTATGTGGTTGATCTAATTTAAATATTTTGAATTGTAGCCTTTTGCTTTTCTGTATATATGTTTCCTATAGGTTCGCTGTTAGCTTTCGAAATTATATAAATGACTTTTGATTTCACACATATCTCTTGTTTCTTTTCACTAACTGACACACTCACATACACACACACACTGGGTAAAATCCCAAATTTCATATTCAGGTTTTGCAAAAGGAGGAGGAAAAAAAAAGATCTGCGCATGTTTGACGTCAAGTAATTTTTTTTTACCATGTGAAAACGTGGATGACTCTGCTAATAGATCTATATTCGTTTTCCAAATGAGTTGATTAGCCAGCACAATGTCATTGGATTCAGGGGCCCATTACACATTTATGATAGTAAATTACAGTACATTTACAATCCAAATGAAATTTCATGAACGTTGGTATTGGGTAAAAAAGGGGATAAAAGCTCCTGTGTATCTCCAAGTCCTGCCTGATCTAAACACTCCCTTTGAGTGCCAAGAGTGTCACATCAGCCCCCCCTGTGGTCAAAACCATAATTGCAGACAGGGGGACGGCCACTGTCCCCAAAAGCTCTGGCTTTGCACAGATAGGTTCATACATTAGAAGCGAGGGCTTCTAATTCTTCCTCGCCGCTGGAATTAAAGCGCATAACAGTTAACCTTGCTGATAAGGATCTAAAGTGGCTCCGTGGGTGCGAACGTGCCGGCATCATAGAGCAAGAGGGAGTGTTAGATGAGGTCTGCACTGGTTTTAGGCGCGCGCAGCAGGTCAGCAGTGCCTTGTCTTTCCCTTCGCTAAGGAGCACGTGCCACCACCGCATCCCGCATTGTCTCTCCACCTTTCATTTGTAAGGATTTGGTGCGTTGTGCATTAGTGCGAAATAGGTGTATTTTTTTTTGTCTTTGTTGATACATGTGTGTGTGTGTGTGCGCACGTGCAGTTCCCTCTTTAAAGAGTGAGAGATGAGCACTGCCTTTCTCGTGCTGTTCATTCCACAACCCCTCCGCCTTTAAATAATTTATCATCTAATCAATCATCTTCTCTTTGTTTTGGACCCCAGCGCTGGAGATGAAACGAGCTTCTGCCAGAGATGCTTTGCTTCATCTGAGGGGTGGAAAACATGATCTGCTGAGATTAAACTCACCCCAAAACATACCTGCTCTACACACGCACACACACACGCGCACACTCACACGCGCCGCCCCTCCTCAGCCCCCATCCCACAGACACGTTGGAAAAGGAATCGCAAATGTCCTCTTCGAGCATGGGGATATTTTAAACACCTCTCTAATTCAGGGAACAAAACAATACCTTAGCCTGGTTATGTTAACAGTCGTCTCTAACAAAGAGTGTTAATTCTCGCTATCAGGGGAGAGAGAGAGAGAGCGAGAGAGAGCACCCTGCCTGTCTGTTACTGTCCCATGATGCTTCAGGAGAAACCTCAGCGAGACCCAAGACTGAGCCCAAAATATACAGACTCCTTTCTGTCTGGAATCCCTTATATGCCTACCTTTTATTTCTTTTCTTGATTGACGGCCGGTAGCTTTTATTTATTTATTTGTTTATTTATTTACCGTTCATACAAATTAGGGCATGCCGACCCACACAATTTAATGATGTTCTAAAATTATTTTGTTCATGCTGATGACAGTGAAAACAGAAAAGCGCTTGTGAGGTTTCTATGCGTGTGAGCAGAAGATAGGTGGTACATTGGTTGTTTATGCTTCAGATGATATTGATACTGGTCCCAATGTGAAAGGTCATATCATAAAACCAATATTTTGAAAACGAGCAACAGCGTATTAATACAGTTGTGTATTATATGTTGTTGTTTACTGAATCAAATAATTTAAGAATTGAACAACCGGATGTGAGATAAAACAGGGAATTGAGGAATTTTATCAGTACGAAGTGGTTGAATGCAGAAGGAGATGCATGTTTCAGTGGCACTTGCTTATGACACTGCTTGCAACTACAGTTGGCCTTTTTTCCTCAGTGAGCTTTTAAACAGCACGTCACCGCAGGCTGTAAGAGACAAAAATGCCATGACTGGTTGTATGATCTTCCAGCTGTAACACAGTGGCTTGGTTAGCTTATCTAAAGGGCCTGTCTGCCTCTTTAAGCCGGCGACGGGTGTCGCGCTTTAATAGGGGGAAATGTCTTGGACAACTGATTTGAAGATAGTTTTGCTTCATCCACCCTCCCCACGCACGGCAGGTGACGGCGGCATTCTCCCCCTTTTGATGTGGCAACAACACAAGGACGGCGTCGAGTGATTGCTTCAAACGCACAAGAGTGAGAACTTATTCGTGTTTGAGCGAGAGAGCGAGCAAGGCAGAGGAGGGCTGCCGGTGGAGCTTACATCAGAAAAGCTGACATCCATTACGGTAAAGGGAAGACAAGTGTTTGAAATGGAATTCAAGTGTGCGTGGAAGTGTCAGGGTTTACAATGCGCACCCCTCGCCCTGCCGACCCCCTCCCCTTTTTTTTTAATAAGGTGGTTTTAAACCAAGCATGTCTATATGAACTCTGCAGGAGGAAGCATGAAAGGATGCTGCCAGTCACCGATGAAAATATTTCACTCTAAAAGCTTGGCTAGTTTCCGCTTCCTATTTCCTGAACTTTGGTGGGCAAAAGGGCCTTTCTTTCTTGCTCTGGTCATCACAAGTTCATCATCATTTGTATTTACTATCCACATAAAGTTTTTTTTTCTTTTATTTATTACTACAGTTTTTGGGAAACTATTTGTGTCACCTAGTTTAAGCTGTGTCGGAAGAGCCCTCAACACAAAATTGAGTGTAACATCTACTGACAACCCACAGCACGTTCACTTAAGCTCAGGAAACAGCAGGGCACTGAGATATTGTGAGCAGAATCACACTGAGCAAAAATACACACACACACACACACACACACACACACACACATCTCTGGCTTCTGATAAATAGCGTCCGAGCCAAGATGCATTAGCTGTAAACGGCACAAGGGCACTGTAAAAAGAGAAACAGCTTTATTTCCCCACCCTGGCAGCCACATTACGGAGATGGACGCGCCACTACAGCGGGAGTAAATAAAACACACGGCAACATAAAGAACCGGCGGCGACGGGGACACTTGTAGGAGGCGGAGGGGGTGCTGGTGAAGGAAGGTGTCAGGCTGGGAGCTGAAGGATCACCCTGGGCCTCGTAATCACGCCCCGCAGGGCTGAGTGTCAGCGGCTCGCAGTGGGGATGAGGGACTCCGCCAGGCTTCGGTTCATCACAAAGCACCGGCACAAATGATACACCGACAAAATACAGGAGTAAGAACCCATCTTGTACGTTTTAAATATATATAAATATGAATGATAATTATTTTTCAATATCTACCATGTTGTATGCTGTGAAAAAAATCCTGTTCATTCTTCACCAAAACAATGAGGTAACAATTTGCAATAAATCCATGTGTATTGTAGCATATACAACATATGAGTAAATGATGCCTGAATGACTGAAAAATTCCTAAATGTAACTTAATTAGCTTACTTTGCCCTGAAATTTCTCAATTAGTTTAGTTAAAGTTCAGGGGTCCTGGGCAACGTTTTTGATATATAGTGGTACCACTACTAATAAAAGCAGGGCAAGCTGGGTGGTGCTGAAAGACTGGCCTTTGACACCTCCTGGGATAATCTGGATTTACTCAATACGCTTTCTAAATGTAAAAATGTTTATGGTTTCTGTAACTAAAGGACGTTTGTATTATTCTGTGAAAATTTGGGAAATGTATTCATTTGCGGTATAATACAATTATTTTAAGTATATTATACCTATTATTTAGTGATTTCGTTTTTGGAATAAACCTGAAGTCAATAATATTAAGTAATAATAATAAGTTGTAAAATTTTTTGGATATAATGATGAAACTCATTAATAGTAATAAGTATTATGGGGATTTATAATAATCAATGTATAATAATCAATTTGCCCCTAAAGTTAAAATTTTCCTACAGTGAGGTGTTTCAGATTGCTTTCAAGTGATGGAAGGAAGAAATAAGTCAAGATGTAAGATGTAAGGTTTATCTCATGAAAAAATAATGAGACAATCCCCACCCATGTATTTGTTCCATGCAGTTACTGCATAAATAAAATGTAGTTACTGAAAAATAAAGAGCTGCTGTCAGTGGTGTTTTTTCTGGAGTGTTAAGGTGTAAAACCGACACTACAAGTCTAAAGCATCCATAAAAGTGTAAACAAACAAACAAGTGTAATAGTTTCTGATTAGATGTACAGTGCACTAAAATTATTATGTATCAATATGACCTGAACACCATTCGATTTATACTGGGATAGTGTAAAAGCAGTGAAAATGTTGTATTTATGACACATCACTCTACAGTTTTCATGTCGCAATATCGATATTTATGAATATGTATTGCACAGTTGAAGATCACAAGTAACACAGTGCTGTGGAATGTTCCAATTATCCATTGGAAAAAATATTTGCTTTCATTGCTGAAATTTGATATGAACTGGCGAATGTTAGCCATCCTGGTATTAAAGGAATATCATTAACCTACTTTTAATTAACCCCTTGGAATAACTAACCACATGTTATTATCAAATGAAGCAAATAATTGAAGCGGTGGCTTAATTTGTAATTGGACAATCTCCTAGATTTTTTTTTTTTTTGCCTTTTTACCCCCATGTGTTCATAGAGGTAACAGGGAGAGAGAGAATATTTAATAGTAATGACCTTAATGAATAGGAGCTGGTAAAAGGGAAGGGGAAGTTATCTTAAATAACAGTGTTCTCCAGTCATGGGTTTGGACAGCCTGCTCAGCTCCCGAGAGACCCTTCAGAATGTGTGTATGAGAGTGTGTGTGTCTGCGAAGCAAGGCCCTTCTCTCAAAGGAGGAGCTGATGGGGCCCGAGGGACCCTCCACTGAGAGCCTTCACATGGAAAATCCAGCCTCAGGATGGGTTACACAGTGATAAGAAAAGGTGCTGAATGTCATTACCCTACAAGGGCTTGTAAAATCCTAAAGCCTGGATGGGTGCCGGAATACCACAAGAAACCAAGACGTCCAATTTATGCCTGGAATAAACCGCAGCGCAATTAAGAAATGAGTTTATCTGTTAAAAGTCTGGTTCAGATATATGAATAAGTGATGTGCTGGTGGCAAAACAGCTATGTCATTGTTATTTATAGACACTGGGTGTTTATTAATGCTGTATAATGTCACACCATGTAGAGTGTTGTGCTCTCTCATGATAAAAACCAGTGTTGTTCTTTACAGGGTTTCCGTGGCTCCTTAAAAAGTCTAAAATTGGATATTCCAAATGAAGGCCTTAAATATAATTTAAAATCACTGGTAATCCTTAAATCCACAGTTTAAAGGTCTTAAAAATACTACAGACCCAATAAATCAAATGAAACAAGGCTTCGACCCATCAGTAATCCGCGGTCGATGTACGCTGCGCACTTCTGGGTTTTCACATGGTAAAGGCCATGCCTGTTTTGTGCCCTGTACGAGAACCCCCCCCCCCCCCCCCCAGCTGGTTATCTCCCGGGCCACCGACCCTTCTCCTGACTGTGCAGCCAGCATCTCGTAAATAGATTCAGGCTCTCCGGCTTACCGACCTGGCTGCAAAAAAAATTAATAAAAAAAAACACAGGTTCAAAGAGTGATCTGACAGTATATCTGAGAGATGCAGCACCAGACTTAAAGCAGCAGTCTGAACAATGCAACACACCTCACATTAGAGCATTAGATACATTTTGGCAGGTTCAGGTTCGATTTCTATCACTGATTTTAGTCAGGCTCGGCTCAGGTCGAGCTCGCACAGTGAATGAGTGGTCAGAAGTGTTGCCAGATCCTTGTATTGTACTATAGTATCATACACACACAATTTCAATTCTGACATTGCTCAGAAAGTCTGCTTGAATAACATATTATCATAGACTGTGTGTATTACAGTTTGTAGTGCAACTTTTACTTTTTTTTTTTTTTCACTGAACAGCCCAGAATATCATTTATATCACCTTGCAACAGCGATGGAAAGTTTTACTGGGAGTGCTAGCTATAGGCTTTAACCACCCAGTAAAGCTGGGGTCTTTCTCCCATTCATTTCTGTAAGTCTGATGGCGTTGTTGCATATGCGTAGTTGTGTCATCCGTACCTTCAACTCCGCCGTGCAAATCCACGCTTAAACCACTCATCATTGTTTACTTTGTGCGTCACCATGTGTTACATTGTACATTGGTTGGCTGTATAGGCACGTAAGACAACTGTGCATAAACAAGTATGTCTGCACAGCCAGATGAAAACAGATCTGTACCTTGTCGTGCTAATGAAACAACATTCATAAAATAAAGTGATAAAATTATCATACGTTATGTGATTTTTCGAATGATTGATCGTACATCGTACAGAGGTTAAAATTATGGTAGAAATACAACAATTATTGTACTGCCAGTCAGCAAAAACAAACTTTCCGAGCATTAGTACCTATCCTTTCCATGTGATTCACAGCTTAAATTTGTTTCAGTGATTGGTAAAAGTTTTGCGTGTTTTTAGTTTATGTTCGTTTGCAAATTTTGTCCACCATTGTTAATTTAAATTGTTTGCGTTTATCATGCAAACAATTAGTTTTAGTCTTAGTCTTGCGCTCGTAGGGCACACAAAGAAAGACAGACTTTTAAAAGCTGTACATGTCGACTCGGTCTCGGGCTGGGTCAGGCAAAAAAATTATTAATCACGTGGCTAATTTAAAGCTATGCTTGCACATCTGTCCATCGCAAAGCAGCATGTGAGCTATCTTGTTATACATAGCATCTCACCAGAGTGTAAAAAATGTCTGTAGATATTTTTTGTTTTTGTTTTCATTTGTATTTACATTCTATCATCTATTTATTAGCTAATTGTTTTGCATAATCTTTAGTGTTTTAGTGTCCTTTAGTCAATGGACACTAATCAATTTCTAGTTTACTTTGGATCACTACTGACCTTTCTTGACATGACTGTACTACCTTAGTCTCAGTATGCTATACAAGCAGTAGGTGGGCAAACAAGTGACTTGTTAAAAGCAGGTATGGATTACTGAACATGCCTACCAGGCCCAGGGTCTCAAGAACTCTGTTGCTCTGCACACAGATGCTACTGAAAATATAGGCTCATACTGGGTTAGTTCATCTCATGTCTGAATGTTGTTCATTTATTTTCCATAAAATTCACCAGAATTTATCATTTAAGAGAACTTAGAGAACAAATTCTCACAGAGTAGCATACCCATGGACTCCACTTGACCATAATGATGATCAGAGATATTATGTATCTGGGCCCAGGGGCCAACAAGTTATGTGTTAAAAGTGTGTTGCTGCTCACCACCTGAGCATGATGCCCATGATGCCGCATCCATCCACGATGGCAACAGCCCATGTCACCCATATCAAAAACCACCAGAAATGACCCACAAATAACTGAAACCATCGCAGTCGCCCCCGAGCGGCTTGCAGCAGTACAGGTAATATGAGACGGTTAACAAAGGATAAAAAATACCAGACATTTGGACGGGAAATTAATATATAATAGATTAATATATGAAGTATATTTTAATATTATATAAAATACTTTTGTATTTTAGAAGAGTATCTGGCCCTCAGAGTGTCTGGCCTCGGGCAACTTTAGTTGATGAACCCAATACAAGGTCTAAAATTGGATGAAAGTGGCCTTAAAAAAAGGTCTTAAAACTACTTAAACCTGCAGAAACCCTGTCTTAACTCTTTCACAGATGATTTTTGATTATTGTTGTAAAAATTGTATTTCTCGTTTTGCTGATAAATTGATCTGTGAGCATGCTGTGTGTGTTCAGTTTGCGACACTTTATGTTTTCAGCACAAAAAGTCACATTTTGGCAGAGCAGCAGCATTGACACCAACCACTGTCTGCTATAATTGGTGAAATTCATGAAAAAAATGGTCAAATTTGTGATAGCCACGAGGAAGTTGCCTGTATCCACATGTGAATTCATGGTGATTTTTGCACAAAAAACAAACTATTTCCCATTTCCACAACGAATACTGATTTCTGATCTGTCTCTATCTGGCCTAAACTGTGTCTTTGAACATCATTAGTCTTTCAATTCAGAGCCTCTTGTCACCATCATTTCAATTGATTGAACCCTTTGTATAGCTGTTTTCATTTTGGATGGCTGCTACTATTTATGTTCCTGGCGAAATGTGTACATCCCACCCCCCCCTGTCCTGGGTCATTTCGTCACATGACAAGTACGGATTTGGAACTCCATGACATGGAGAAGCTTCAGGGATTGATCCGTGTTTAAAGAGTTTCTGGGACATCAAACCGGCGCCATATGGCTGTTTTGACCTTGTGCTCCGTGTCCTCTCTCTGGCTTTGTGCTATCCCTCTCAGACTCCCCTGTGTTCCTGCCTCGCATCTCCAGGTGAGTCTTTGGCCCCTCCTCCCTGGGGCCTTGTTTCATCACAGGCCTCAGAAGAATTTTTTTTTTTTTTTTTGGGAGGACAGACGTTTCATTGGCACGCTAAAGTGAACGCCTGGCTGCTACTTCAATCATTCACTTGACAGTTATCAGCCCGCAGAGGCTAATGATTTTCTGTCATGTTCAGCCCGGAGTGTAACCCAGTATTAAACATCGGTGAACGATGGACACATCAACTACTAAAATGGCCCCATTCCCAAGCCCGACAAACTGCAGCTGTCCAGAAATAAGTATTTACCGCGCACTCTGCTACTGTACTTTTACACACTCGCTCTGATTTGGTTTGTTTACTTGGCCGTGAACGCAGGATCGGCTGGCAATTTCTATCAAAAAAAGTTTCTGCCTGCCTCCAGAGCCTCCAGCTCTGCAGGTGTTTATCTCCCAGGCCCCGGGTATTTTATTTATGGCCGCATGGTCTCTCGTCAATTTAGTATTCGCCGACGCCGTCTCCGATGACACACTGACACGGCGACAGAGTATTTATTATTCCGACAGTTTTCCTGTGTGTTGTTTTGATTGGGGGAAGTGCAGGGTCCCTCTTTGGTGATGAGAGAGGCTTGGCAGACACACTGTCATTGACAGCCAAACATCCAGTCCCTTAAAAAAAAAAGAGAGAGAGAGAGAGAGAGCGCTAGAGGCTCCATTATTCAACTCGGTTGCTTTCAACTTCCTCTGTGGAGGCGCTGTTTAGTTGAACCGCTTTGTGTTTGAAGCGGGGCTTTAATGATCTGGGTTTAGATGTTCATCATATGTGACATTATTATTAAGAAATTGAGTGTATAAATGAAAGCGCTAATGCCAGTGTAACAAAGCTGTCCGAAAGCCATCATTCTGAACCAAGTAGAGCAAAACAACAGCTCTCGCTACAAAATGTGTCACTCACACATGCTCTCGTTCGCTCTCTATTTCTCTTTCTGTCTCTCTGTCTCACACACACACACACACACACACACATACACACATAGAGACAAACTAACCTGTCTCTGCACAAATGCTCATTTTGAGTACCTAAGTCACCCCGCTCTTCTCACTCTCCCGTCAGCCAGCCCAAACTTTCCTTACTTTGCATGCAATATTCATAGCATGTCTTGAAATGAAGCTTCAAGGTCTGGTCATTTGAAAGCCGTGGCAATCAGTGATTGCCTCTTGTCCTTATAAAAGAGAATAATTCCTTTACACGGGGAGAGATTGCTCAAAAACAGACTATTTGATGAGTGACACTCCCCATCATAGGAATGCTTTTTATGTGTCTAACTCATTAATAAAGCAACACCCCAGGAGACAAAGTCAGACGAGAGTCTGTGTGTATGTGTGTGTGTGTGTGTGTGTGTGTGTGTTGCCTTTTGAAATGTCAGGTGCAATTCTCAGACTGTGATCTTCCGACACCAACACTCAATCACATGATGAGATCGCTGTTTATTGCTCTCTTTTTGCCTGGTGTCAAGTTACTGTAAAGTGTTGTTTTTTTTCTCTTCCTTGTAAAATAATTGCAAAAAGGTCACATCTAAAAGCACCTGTGTAACGAGGGAATAACAGAGAGCAACAGCAATGACAACAGCAATGACAACCGAAAAAAAAAAAAAAAAAGTTTCAGGAGTTACATTAAATATACTGATATAACAAGCAATTACATTTGTGAACGTGACCTGATGGACGTGGGTTTAAAATCATCCAGAATCGGCTCCTCTCCTTTAAAACTCTGGGTGACAGAAATACAAAACACAAGTGTTGTTAGATTCACTTGTTAAAGATACATATCAATACCAAGCAGATCTTTTAAAAATTTTTATCTGCTTAGCGCAAAGAGCTGCACCTGCCACCACTTTTAAAATAGTGCCCTAACTGTAAAACTGCAGATTTAGTTTGAGTGATGAAATTGTTCCCTCTCTCATTTTCACTGTTCCCAAGTAACATCATGCAGACAGCAGCTGGTCACGTTCGCGACAGCAAACAATGTAGTAATGTGCAATTATATTTACAGATCTGTATCAGAATTCCAATATCAGGACTTAATGTCACTCCCATGCTTTAATATGTGCCAGTCGAAATGCCAAGATGGAACTAACTGTGGTACAAAATGATATGACCTTCAGTCATTCAGTCACCAGATGGGACACTTTTGACAGCACCTCTGCCATCATTAAAACACTAAATGAGGGAATAACTTTTAGAGGGATGGTGTCCATACGTCGAGCAGAATAACAGAGACGGGCGAATCTGTGACAAGGAACATTGTAGAAGTACTCACGGCTCGCGGGTGCCCAACACTTCATGTTGGTTTTCTTTTCATTTGTCACCAGCCTGTATTTCAGACTCCCTGCTAGAATGTTCAATGAGAGTTATACGTTTCAAAGTACAACTTTTCACGTGCGAACCTTTGATGTCTGAGAACGGTGTGACTTTGAAGCTGAGACTTGTGTGTGTTTTTTGCTTTGTGTTTTCTGCATATTTGAATTTGACTGGTTGGGTGCGTGTGTGTGCGTGCACGCGTGTGTGTGTGTGTGTGTGTGTACGTGCAGCTGCTTACTGCCACACCAGCATTCATGTGTATCCTTTTCAAAGCTTTTTTTACTTGAGCTTCAGCTCAAATAAGCCACGCGGTTTGATGCGGGAAGAGAGAAAATCTGGATAATATGCAGAGCGGCATCTTATCTAAGCATTGCACAAGTATTTATGAACCCTTAAGCTACAAGAATGTTTTCAAAGTCGTCCCCACATGCAGAATTAATTTCCCGCCTCAGACAGAAGGAGTATGAAAGTCATTTGGAAGCGTTAGCTTTTAGCCAGCATATTAGATGTGTCAACTCATAAAGCAAAATGTTGTAAATGCTTTTCAATATTGATGTTTTCCTATTTGTCAACCAACATTCCATGACAAATTCATGACAAAAAGCTCTCAAAACTCTCGCTGAGGGATGGCTTTGTACAGCGCATGCATTTTTGAAACGGCCTCATCCATTAGGACTCATCATTGGAGATTTGCATCCTTCGCCATTCCACAAAAAGGATAAATATTTTCCTTTCATGAATTCTTCACGCTCGTCACCAATAAAATATAAAGCCTTACCCTAACCTATTCGCTTCAAGTAATTTGCAGCAAAAAAAGAAGAAAAAAAAAACCACTAATGGACTTTTATGTCTTTTCATTTAGTGAATAATTAACAGTTGTACAGTGTGCACGATGCTCTGCATCTGCATTATTGATCTGTTGGTTGTTTTTGAGCCATCTTCCATTTTGTTATTTTACTTTCCCTGCTCTGTTAAATTAATAAGGGGAGTGCCAGCAGTTTTTGCTGATTGATTGTGGCACATATACCAAGCCTGATTTATATTCAATGTTTTAATGGCCGCAAGTTTTGTTGCTGATATAAATGGCTTTTAAAGAATGTACAAGATGTTCCTCTTTATACATTAAAGCGCACTAAAGACAGCAAGATGTAATTTTGTGGCCGGATTAAACCAGCGATGATCCTGCCCTGCACTTCCCATTATATTCATTCCGATCACACAGGAGCTATAAAGACAAACGTGGGCCAACAAAGCTGCTTTCATGGCTTCAGGTGTTCGACTAACACGGGCTAACCCAGCCTCTCATCATTTGGCCGTCACCTCAATGAGTCTCACAGACCTGCAGAGCTCAGACCCTGGAGTGTGACCCCTTTCCTAATAAACCCCTACTCGCAACTGTGCACCATGTGCAGCCTAAGCTGAGGTGCACAAAGAGCAGCTTGCAGCAGAGGAAAAAAAGTTTTTAAGGGCGGGAAAAAAAAAAACACACAGCCCTTTTGCTTTCTCTTGGAGGTCGGAAGATCCTAAGAGGATATATGCTCGATTTCAGGAGGCGGTTGGGGAGGGTTCTTCTATAAGTCCCCTGCGGCCAGTGAGAGTCTGATGGCTGCGTGGCGTTTCGGGCCCGATTAAAGTTGAGCTCTGGCTGACTCAAGGGCATTTACATTATCAATTAATGGAATATTTAAGGGCTTAAGCATATGGAAATGTGTCCATGGAATATCCATCTCCACCTCTCAGCTTGATCCTGCACTTAATTGCATTTTCAGAGGACAGTGGCAAGAGGTGGCCCAGATGACACTGTCCTTTCCTGCACGGACACTGTGGATTGACCCATATTTTATCTACAGGAAGATTCATCACTAATTCTTAAACTTTGACGTATGATTTTTATGATTAACTTGATTAATTCGTGGACGTTTGGTTGGACCGACATCATGCAGTATTCAGGCTCTTGTCACCAGATTCTGCATAGTAATTATTCAAAGAAATACAGATAAATTGTACACTCTATAATGAAAGCAACAGGCTGAGCAACCAGATTGACGTATTTAAATTCACACAGTACCATGTGCCACACAGTTCACAATGGTTTTTGTGTCATCAGAATTTTGAAGTACAGACCAGATCACCTCTCCATCCCTTCATATTTGAGCCTCTTTCCCATGCTTAATCTTGAGCAGTTAATTGCAAATATATATGCACACACTGCTCAAAAAAATAAAAGGAACACTAAAACAACAAAATGTGTTTCTGATTGAAAATCAATTTCACATTGTGCAAGGAGGAACAGAAGGAGCACTGCAAAAGGACCTCCAGCAGGCCACAAATGTGCATGCATCTGGGTGGTACCCATGAGGGCCCAACATCCACAGGTGGGGGCTGCGCTTACAGTCCAACACCATGCAGCACATTCACCAGAGAACACAAAGATTGGCAAATTCACCACTCGTGTCCTCACAGATTCACAGATTCCTAAGTGAAGTGATTGTCACATGTGATACACATCAGCACAGCACACGGTGCACACAGTGAAATGTGTCCTCTGCATTTAACTCATCACCCTGAGTGAGCAGTGGGCAGCCATGACAAGCGCCCAGGGAGCAGTGTGTGGGGACGGTGCTTTGCTCAGTGGCACCTCAGTGGCACCTTGGAGAATAGGGATTCGAACCGGAAACCTTCTGATTACGGGGCCACTTCCTTAACCGCTAGGCCACCACTGCCCCCTTCACACTGAGATTCACACTGAGCACGTGTGACAGACGTGATTCTGCCCAGTCTGGTGACGCCGTGGAGTACGTTCTGCTGCCTGCAACATCCTCCAGCATGACCGTTCTGGCAGTGGGTCAGTAATGGTGTGGGGTGGCATTTCTTTGAGAGGTTGCACAGCCCTCCATGTGCTCGCAAGAGGTAGCCTGACTGCCATTAGGTACCGAGATCTTCTTAGATCTTCTCAGACCCCTTGTGAGACCATATGCGGTTGGCCCTGGGTTCCTCCAAATGCAAGATGATGCTAGACCTCATGTGGCTGGAGCGTGTCAGCAGTTCCTGCAAGACAAACGCATTGATGCTATGGACTGGCTCACCCGTTTCCCAGACCTGAATCCAGTTGAGCACATCTGGGACATCATGTCTGTCTCCATCCACCAATGCCACGTTGCACCACAGACTGTCCAGGATTTGGTGAATGCTTTAGTCCAGGTCTGGGAGGAGATCACTCATGAGACCATCCGCCACCAGATCTCCATGGGTTGATAGATTTGATTTACATTGCTAATTTTTTTGTGATTTTGTTGTCAGTATTTTGAACTATGTAAAGAATGAATGTCATTTATTCAGATCTAAGATGTCTTATGTGTGTGTGTGTGTGTGTGTGTGTGTATATAGTATGTATATATTTATCATTTTTTCTGTATTATTTTCTGTTTTTCTAGTAACACTGCATGGACATGTGACCCGATTTGTCCTTTTAAAGATAAAAGACCAAACCAAAAACTTTGACTCATGTGACTTTTAGCTTGTGTTATACTTGAATTAGCAGTATTTATTTTGTGTTGAATATGTACTATGTGCAGAATGTGTGTAGTGCTACAACCTTTGAATAAACATGATGCAATTTTGAGAATTGAATAAGAACTGCAGCCATTATGTTCTCAGATAGCCATGGACAAGTTACTTGTTATGGTTTCTGTTTCATGCTAATACTCAGAGCCCCCTTGAGCCCTCTTCACTAGTCTACCTCAAGAGATATTAAAGTCATTAACGGTGCTTTGTGAAGATCCATATTCATTACCGTGGGTGGAATTTACTGAAGACCTGAGTTTATTTTCTGTTAAAATTATGCTTTGTCTTACCCCAAAGTGCACAGCAGTAACGGAGCCCGGTCCATTAGCGAAGCCTAGTATTCTTGGGCCTGTTAAATTCTTAAAACAAATGGAATGTGTTTTGCCAAAGCCCTGTCCTGAGACCATAGGCACAGGCATCCTATTTCTTCCGCACAGTTAACCTTTTCATTAAAGCACATTGCATAAATTATTGGGAGAAGTGCCAGCATTCCCTATTGTTGTTTAATTAGCCAGTTAATGTTGTTAGTCTGTGCTGCAAACCATTCATTTGTCTTGCTTAAGGAGCCTCTCTTGCCTCCGCCGAGGAAAATTGGGTTTGTTATTTATTGTGAGTGGAGACAGTGTGACGGTTATTAAATTTTAATAAGCTCCAATTTACACTGTTGGGCTGTTGACGGGTACAATAACTTTATTACTTACAACCCGCAAAAGTGCGGCAACGTGAGACTAGACTAAAAAGGCCGAACCAAAAAACAGCTTGTGCTAGTGTCACGATTGGCTTATGGCTTTCCTGAATGCGAAAGGTAAATGATATGGCACACCATACATGAAGTTGCAGGCATTTATTGATCCTGGCAATATTTCACAGCACTTAACCTTTACACTAGCTGAATGGGATATGAAGTCCTTTATTGAATGTGTACTTTCATGTTCTCCTCTTGTGACAGTCCTAATCGATAGACTCTTCCTCATTAGCTTCCAATCCTGTTAGGATCTCTGAAATTTGGCCAGTCGTGGCCAAAAAAGGAGCAGCAGGAAATGAGAAGCTAGGCAAACTCATAATGTTACACTCCCAACGCAGGCCCTGTCATCCGTCATGATGCTAAATCGATGTTCGCCCCCACCGGCCGGCCGGATCAGACAAAGCCGCCATGGCAAAAGGCTCCTCCGCACACACTGCACAAAGCAGGTCTCTGGCGGGCCCCCTGGGGTCCTGGTTTTTATTGTGGCAGGCTACTTAAGTGTGCTGCTTGTTTTATTTTTCACCTTATGCGAGCAAGATGTTTTTCCACATACGCGTATATTAATCATTTCCACCACATCTGTTCCATTTTTTTTTTGTACAGTCGGCATCGTCTCCCGCCGTCCAAATTACATCCATCTTCACTATGCAATAGCCTGACACATTAACTCATTAAAATGTACAAAGAAAACTCCTTCTCTTTATCTCCAATAATCTAATTAGCATCAGCCAGATGGTTTAATAAGTGATATCTCCGCCGTTTAGCCTCCCAGACGCCCAGGTTGAGAGTCTCGTATCCGGCCCACTCGTCTCTCTGCCTCTCTCTCACTCGCTCTGAATGGCTCTCCAGGGCTCACATTATTGCCTGCTCCGCCTGAGGGTACCAGAACTCTTTAGAGTTTAGAGAAATAAAGATTTGAAACGCAGGCAAAGTGAATCAAACACGACGGAATTCCAATAATTAAGATTATTCAAGGCTTCCCACTGCGGTTTACAGATGCTGCTGTTGTGACTCGGTGAATTCTCCAAGAATTTTTCCTCTAAACTGTTTGTCTGTTTCCCCACGTGGCTGGAGGTAATGTAACGTAATCACATTGCTGAGAAATTGCCTGGGGCTAGGGATCAATATCGCATTATGCAGTCAGCCCCCTTTGGCCTTCCAGAGTGAAGCTACCAGACATCATGCACAAGTGCAAAGAGTAGGAGGGTTAAAAAGTAAGAAGACCTATCATTAAAATGGGAAAAGTCCAATGTCCAGATTGCATTAAAGCCTCAGATTTCTTCTTCTTCTTCTTCTTTTTTTTTTTTTTTGGTCTGACACTTCTCTACCTCATAATGAATGGCCAAGTCTGGCCAGACGTGAATGTGAGGCAAGGTCCAAGCCCGACAGGCCTCCGTGCCTCCTGCATCTCCAATCTACGCAAATACTCCATGCCAGGCCCCTGCCGGCACTTCCCATCCCGGCCAACAGTGTGAAAGATCCGCTCAATTAACTCACCAACTTCAGCCGGGCTTTTCCCTCTGACCAGTGGAGAGGAACAATAATGAGAGCGGATTTAGAATAAAAAGATCTGTGCATCTACAAAAAGGGGGAAGGAAGTGGAAGAACAAAAAGAAGGAGGGAAAAGGAAAAAAAAACATCCTTGGCTGCAGCTGGGAATTGATGGTTTGGTGGAAATTGCATGGAGGTCAGCATGGTCCGGCATCAGCTGCCATGGCAAAAAAAACAGACTACCAGACCCAGACCGGGCGCTGGTCTGCTGCCTCGGCCTCAAACACCAACTAACGCAAATGGCCTGTCTGCGGATCTCACTGGCCAAGTCAGAACTTACAAGTGTGGACAGGAATAATGGGACCTCTCAACCACTGAATAAAGAGGTTGCAGAAATCCATGGAAAATGAGAAGGTGTCAGGAGTGCGTGGATCATCAGCTTGTCAAACTTGCTTTTTCTTCAATAAAAAAGCCCCCCCCCAGAGATATATGGCCATGCAAGACATCATATTCTAATAGAGAGATATACAGTTCAAAAGTCTAGCTTAATGTTTTGTTCGTTAAAATAATAGCAGTCCAG
>NC_041721.1:12050379-12082879 GCF_900700375.1 Denticeps clupeoides | reverse complement strand
TAAACTCATGCAGATCAGAGAAGACAGCTGACCTTCAGGTAGGAGCGCAGTGACAGCCACATCTTAATGTTCTGCACTTTCTTCAGACGGAAATGAGGAACCTCAGATTTTCTGGCTCGTCTGGCGGACGTCAAGTGACCAAAGAGTTTGGCGAAGACCAACCTCTGCAGAGGAGCAAACCCAAACAATAATTTCCATTAAACTGCTTTAATATAATACATATATTTCACCCAGAAAATAAACAGTAACACTTTACATTACACAGATGTTACACATAGCTATGTCAATAAGTACAGAATAGTCTCAGGTGTAATTACGTGATTCTAAGCATTTACATAATAAAATATGAGGTAATGACACCATATATTTACAAAATATATTTTTAATCCTTTAGCTTCACCACCATCACATAGTCCTTAAAACGAATGGGCAAGCACCCACAATGTGTGTACTGGCGGGTGCTGTAACAAGTACAGTATTTCCCATATTGTAAGTATTGCATCATATTCCTATATGTAAATGAACAGAATCACAATGTAATTACAACTAATTACACATGAGATGACACTGTACTTAAACATACTATACAGCTGCCTAAAACAGAGAGGTTATTGTTTGAAGGTAATCTGTAGAACACCACAGGTTTTTTGGAAAAGCTGGATACCTAGAAAGCTCAGCGAACTATTTCCATTAGACTAAGTGGCTAAAAAGAGCAGCTAATTTAAAAGCCTGGTTTACATGAAAGATAAGGGCTCTGCTTGCACCTGTTTGTAGGTCCTCTCTGCCACACTGAGCAGGAAGAAGAAGACCCAGATGAGGCACACTCGTACCACGAAGCTCACAGTTACCATGGTGATCACCATGATGTCGGTGCTGGAGCCAAAGGCAACAGAGATGAGCTCAGAGGCCGACAGCGTGGCCAGTTGCTCCAGCTCTTTGTACTGGCAGAGGCGGTATGCGAAGGGGGTCAGACCCAGAGTGACTGACACCAGGTTCCCAAAGACCTGGTACCCAATCCCTGGGGTGTACAGGTTGACCTGTGAGCAAGACAGAATCAGCAAATGGGTTCAATACCGACTGACATGTATGGGATTCATCAGACACCCTTATCCAGAGCGACTCACAATCGGTAGTTACAGGGGCAGTCCCCCTAAACAATAGTAATTTGAATACGGGTCATTCTCACCCGATTCATGATCATCCCGCTTATCTCCAGAACAGACATGTCCGCCTTCTTGCACTCGTTGCCTTCCCATACGATGGCGCTCACTCGCTCCAACCCAGGGTTGGAGCTGTGCAGCCAGGGGACATGACCCTGCAGAGTCAAAAGCAGGTTATTATCAAGTGCTGCTTAACACAATTCTACACACCAGTCAACAACAGATTTCTTTTTTTAGTTTAGTCTTTTGGTTTATTGTTTAATCTATGAGTGCACGTTCTATTGTTTTCTGTTTAACACAGTTCATTTTACAACTTGTCAGCGTTCTGGGTGTTGGGCAGAGAAGCAGACTTAAGTACAGGAGGAGGCTGGAGACACAGATGGGCTTCATCGCGGGGATGACTTGGCCAGTGTTGTTTTTTTGGGGAGCGTTCAGTAGGAGTAAAAAACGTGATGCGGTTGACCGTGATGCGGCGATCGGTAGACCGCAGTGCAACAAAGCGGCCCACTTTCATACATTTCTCAATGAGTTAAGAAATGTCATAGGAAACATGACAACTTTATTTTTTAGGTGTTACAATAAATGGCAGAACAGAACAATTAATATATATCAAATATAAAAAACAAAACCATTTATTTTGAACAGCATTCTCTTTTTTTTTTTGCTTTTGTGTTTTTTGGCTATTTTTTTAACAAAATCTTTTACTGTCTATGTAAAAGATTTTCTGGATGCATTTTTGATCATTCTGTGATATACTTCATCAGCAAATTGAGTCAATAAAAAAAGACGTTCAGTGATTAAGGCTGGTGCTGTGCCAGATGAACATGAAACAAACACCATGCAGACACCATTTTAAGATTTTGTAACTAAGAACAATCAATACACTAAGAATCTTAAATGGACCCTAACAATAAAACTATCCAGCAAAACTGATCCTGGCAGATAAAAAATGTGGGTGACCTGGTGGAAGGGGTCGTCTCGGTACTCCTTCTTGGTGGGGCAGACGGCCGACCCCTCCCCCTCCGTCTCACTGGTGCAAGAGGAGCGACACTCGGCGCAGTGCAGGAAATCCTCCCACAGCAGGTCCTCTGTCTCGGACTCATGCCGCGTGCTCTCAGAGTCCTGAGTGCGCAGACTGGAGCAGCGGGAACTGCAGCTGGTGCCCGACTTGGGTGTTTCCTACCAAAACAGAGGGAGAAAAACAGAAAAGCTAAAATTACAATTTGTGTAATTATGTACACATACAACATTATAAATGTCAAAAACCAAGCAGAAACAAGTAATGGTTGCAATCAAACCCAATCCCACAACCAAGAGTCCCAAAAAAAAAAAAAAAAAGATTAAGCTTAAACTTAGCGCCCTGTCTGAGGCACAGTGTTGTGTGTAATGACGATGCAATTAGTAAAAGGTTAACAGTTTGACACGGTTTGAAAAAGCCATTTCCCATTTAGTGACTAGATGCAGCAGTTAAATGTTTGTCCGATAGTTTTGCCAGTTTTTTTTGAATGATTGGATTGTCAGAAATATTTCAGTATTCGGCAACACAACTGCTGTGTGAATAATGTCTGTGTATCACTGGCATTACATTTAATCAGATGACATGTTCATAAATTCCCGTGTGTTTCGAGTGATAATGAACACGAATGAGTAAGTATTTGTTATGTGTTTAAGTGTGTGTGTGTGTGTGTGTATATATATGTCAAACCTCTGTGGGGTAGTGCTTCTTATAATGATGGAGTTTCCTGTTGCGCAGTGTGCAGTCGCTGTTCATACGCTCCACACCCCTCCGGATGGCGCTGTACGTGGCCTCCGGGTCCTCATCACTGGACGCCTCGTCCGACAGGTTCTCCAGACTGCGTGGGCAGGGAGGCTCCTGCCGAACATGACCACAACCCCATGAACCTCCAGAACAGGAGTCAAAGTTCAAGGCTATTTAGAACTAAGCAGCTCCTGATACTACATGAGATGCGTGACGCTGATACAAGAAATATTAGAAGAATACATCATAAGATCATCTCTTCGTATATATATTTGGAATGGCAAACAGCCTCTATTTGACAAAGCCCACCTTCAGAAATCTAATACAAATGGTGGTTTGGCACTTCCAAACGTTCAATATTATTAATGGGCTGCAAATATACGTTGCTTAGTATTCTGGTCCCACTTTTTGTTCCTTATGGATATCAGTTGAATTAAATTACACAAAGAACCTTTCCATTCCTGCATTAGTTTGATCATCACTCCTCTCCTGTCGTTCAAATTGATTCCCAAGCCTGAAGTTGTGCATTCTCTGAGAATATGGGCCCAAATAACAAAGCATTTTGGTTTGCTGGATTTTTCTTTGGTAAGCCTAATCTCACACACACACAACCCCCCATCTCATTCAGACTCAGTGTTTACTGACTCAGAGATAAAAAAAAGTGTGCTTTAAAGATCTTTTTATTGGTAACAGCTTTGAGTCCTTTGCTCAACTCTCTCATAAAATCTGGAACCCTTTCCTACAATATTATGAGGGCCTTCAGCCTCCTGATTAGGAACTTTAATAGTTTATTATTTGTTTGTTGTATTAATATCTTATCTTTCATCTAAAAGTTCCATTACATACAACAATATTTGGTTTGGGTTTTGGGTTTTAGGAAAATTAATAACTGTTTAATGTTCAGCGATTACAACAAAAACATGATTAAAAAAAGAAACATCTATATTGTACCTCTACTCAATGTTTTTGTTTCACTGATTAAAAATATTTCTGATCACAAAAAAAAGCTCAAGATCTGACCTTGGCATTAGAGGGCAGGAGCAGGTTCCGGGGCGGAGTGCCTTTCCAGCACGGCTCTTCTGAGCGCAGCAGCTCACAGTGAGGCTTGTGCAGCTGCAGCCCCTCCTCGCTGCTCTTGCTGGTTACCCGCCCATCCAGGGACACGTAGCCGTTGTCCGTCTCCGTCGACTTGTCAATGGACAGCTTGTACTTCTTTGACCTGGAGGGACAACGGTTGTAGCATCTGGTCCGAACGTTAGAGGCCACGTTTCACGCAGTCTCAGACTCTCCACCATGAGACTCCCCTCATAAGGCACATGCAATAACACTACTGAGACTGGACAGAAGACCTTGAAGTATGACTAATAAGTAGGACTAGGAGATAAGAGGAGATAAACCTGCGGATCAGGTTTGAGAACCTGGTGTTCTACAGTTAAAATTTGGGAGACTGTGCCAAATATCCTAGTCCCTGTTGGGAATTATTTGTCTCTCAAATGTTTTATATTAGGCTAAAAGCATGAAGAGTTTTTATGCCAAAAGGTTTGTCTTAAGGAGAGTTTGATCAAGAGCAAAAAAAAAAAAAAAAAAAGATTAAAGTTTGAGCAAGCTGCAAAATACCATTTTCCCCTTTAAAAACAAAACTGGAGCACCACAACAAGTAAACACTGACAAATGTCATCTAATTCGCCAACGTGGTAAATATCAGCGGTTACCAACAGCCGATATACTGGTGCAATTCTATTCAATTTCTGTCAACGAGGGTGATATCGACTGATACCAATACTCAATGTTACAGAATTGGTGCCATTAAGCTCACAGGGTTCTAGGATGTTGCAGCTTGAAGCCCAATAACGTTCAACCTTAAAGGGAAAGATACACACCCTGCTTTAAAGATATCGTGCCAGAAATCTCGGAAGAGAGCCGCGAGGCTGTACGGGACGACGGAGCCGGAGCTGTGCAGCGCCCCCTCCTGTGTGTTATCGGTAGTGCTAGAGCCACCGCCTTCCCTATGCACCTCCAAGTGAGCTGCCTTCCTTAATTTCCTTCATAGAGAAAGATTTTAAGTGCAGAGCGAGCTTAGAAAGAAGGCTTCCAAAAAAAAAACACAATTAAATTTCCCCAAAAAGAAATTTGCAACCTTTTCATTATTTTTTTAAAACACAAAGCCTTCAGACATCAAAGACACAACAATAACTCTTAAAAACACCAGTCCACCAATTTTTTTTATTGTATGAAAAATAAGATCATTACTGTAGTGTATACATAATGAATTGTTTTATCAATTAGTGTATTAGTTTTAAGTAAAAACTTTATAAAAACTTGTATTTTTATTATTACTATTATCATTATTATTGTATGGGTGGTGTCATATTAAAAGCATTTGCTGTGTCCAAATTTAATTTAGAGATAATTACAAAAATAATGAAAAAGGTTGATTGAACAGAATGCTGTTGCTCAGCAGCAGATGTGGTCAGAAACAGGGACATTCCCCAAAAACTGCTGAGAACTCTTCACTGAAACTTGTCAAACTTAAAAAGCTTTAGTCATATTTCATTGCAGTGTATTTGTAGGACAATGTCCACTTGTTATGTCACCTGGCCGACCCACATGGGGTATAACAGAGCATTAAATCAGGGGCTGGTGGAGACTGGGCTCTGAAGCTGATTTCTGACCAGATCTGAAGTGAAAAAACACGTCGCTCTGCTATGAGAGAGGAAGTCAACTGATAAAGACCAGGTTCAGGTTTGTAAGAAAGCAATTCACAATTCTCCTGCTCTGAATAGTCTTGTGTTTGCATTAAATTAGCAACGGTTAACGCTAATCCGGTTTGCTCAATTGTGTCATTCGTAATACATTTTATTTGCTATTTATTAATAAACAGGACGTTCTAGAGAGCTTTGTATCTCCCATTCCATTCTCACCTCCTCCTTTTCCCCCCGCTGCTGAGCAGGGGCTTGGGCGTGCGGGTGGAGACAATCTGGCAGTGTACAGTCCCCAGGAGTAGCATGAGCCAGGTGGCGCCAAACACCTCGGTCACAGGGATGCAGTGTGGCTGGGCGGCAGTGACGAACAACAAGACAGCTCCCACTGCAACAGACAACGGTGCTGTGTTTAGAATGAGGCAAATCCTGCAGACCCCCCCCCAACGCAGGTCTCCATGTATATAGGTGTCATGGCCGTCCCGGCAGCCATCTTGTCAGGCTCGAACTCATTGTTGCTTTTCACACTTTGCCGCAAGCCTTTCTAACCAGAACTGATACTGCTTCATGCTAGATTACCCTTGACTGCTCTTGTTTGATGCTGATGTTGCCCCTGACAGTTCTTCTGCCTTGTTCTCTGATGTTACAGTCCTCCCTGTTAGCAACCATTGCTGTCTGAATATTCTTCAGCCCGCCTTCTTTTGCTATAGCTACATCACAGTAGACCTGAACTCTCCTCCTGTACCGTGTGACTCCTCTCTTACGGCTGCCCTATGCGCTCCAGGGCCCCGGCCATGACAATAGGGATTGTGTGTGATATATATATATGTGTGTGTGTGTGTGTGTGTGTGTGTGTGTGTCTGCTATACATAGTCCAGATTATAAGATGTCTGTATTGCAGAACAACTGAGAAACAACTGTGATGAACTGTTCACAGTTATGAAGTTCCAGTGAATGGGAGGATATATATGGAAATAAGTTTTTTTCGTGGCACCATTTAATGTTGCCATGTTTATTGTGTGGTCTTGTAATGCACATTGTAATGCACCTGTAGTATATTTATAAAAAATAAAAACAAGGCCTAGATAGTTTATCAACCAGCAGAGGGCACAAGATCCCAGTTAGTCTTTTCAGTGATTTTTGAAAAGACAAATCAAAATTACTGCTTTCCTCCTTATATCATTGGTGTGGCAGTCACATGTCACTGTCCACGTAATGCACCAGACTGCTATTTTTTTTTTAATTGCTCATTTCGTAGTGTGTAACTGTGTCTGTGTCTATTTTTATCCTCTATCCTCTACCTTATTACTTAAAACCAACGCTATAAAACACAGATTACCGGTTTCTCTGACACAGACATAAAACATGACAACTGAACAACAAAACAATGAGAAATTGATTTGACAAACAGTCCACATACACCATTCACTCACGTCATTATGAAGATGATTACTAGCTTATTACACCAACAATATGACAACTGATACATCTCCTGTGCTTTTTGTTTGACTATCTGGTAGAAAAAATTTAAATGTTTAACAATGATGTTCATCTTTACTGTAACAGACAGGGCACATTTACACCAGTCTCCTTTGCAGATGATTAAGTAATTTACAGGGTTCTTGCACATTTTTAGAAAATAATAAAATCCATGATTTTTTCATGACTTTTCAATTACTGGAAGGCCCATATTTCATGACCATATTTCTGTGCAAATGTGAAAAAAAAAAATCAAAATTTGTTAAAATAAACCTATAACAATCCTGAAAAGCTTAACTTTTTAAGTGTTTCTTGCTCCAAGTTCGTGCAGCCCGAGCCAGAATAAAATGGGCCCAATCATGTTCCGGCATAGATCATCAGCTGTAATTTACATGACTTTTAAAAGGACACAAGCTGCTGTAGAGGTGCTGGAATATGGAAGCAACGCACGCAGTACCATGTGACGTGTTTCACTATGTAAAGCCAGCAAGAATACTATAGACCTGCGCTGGTTTTAAACGTTGTGGTTGTAAACGAAGAAAAACATTTCTTGTGCAGTGTCACTGAACCTATGTACTTTATGTGTCAATCAGATTTCATTGACTTTTCCATAGCTTTATATGTTTATTTCATATTTTCTGACTTATCAAGGTTTTTAATAGCTGTAGGAACCCAACATTTAGTTTTGTAGTCATCTCTAACCCATTTTAATTCCATTTCTCAGAAATTTTTATTCTACAACCTTCCCCTCTCTATGCAGTTCATTCTCAGCATCAAAACGTTCTCCTTCTGTAAATCTCATTCAGAACTCTTTACATGTTGATACTTGGTTTGTCACATACCGTGTACAAAATGTTTTATTTTTCCTGTTATGACTCGTACAGGGAGTGTCTCCTCAAAATTTTTGGACTCTTTCTACCTGGGGCCACACATAAGGCACACAAACAGGACCAGACACACCTAGAACCACCCTTGGCCTACATCCTCTCTACAGCTCTATATCCTCAGGCCTTCCCCCTGACAACATCAGCAAAAAATTCTGTCGGTAAGTCGACCTTGTGGCTTCAGTCTATCAAGGGCTGCTGGAAAGCTCAAGTGCTTCTTTTGTGACGAGATTAGAGAGATTAGTCACCTTGCAGGCGTCACCCTTCCTCTACTGACTGCTGAGTGCAGTGAGAAAGGGGAAACCCACCTTGGAGCAGGTAGAGGGACAGCAGGAGGAGGAAGATGGTTCTGGAAGTGACCTGGATCCACCATCTGAAGAAAAAAGGGAAGAAGACAACCCTGACGATGCCCTTCCGGGTCAGCGACGTCCACGGGCTCTCTGGCTTGGCCTTGGCAAAAGCGGAGCCTGCGGAACGCATTTCATGAGTAACCAGTCAAAAGTGTAGTTTGAACTTTCAACTTTTCACTGGCATTTAAAAAAAATCCCCATACCTCTGACCAGGTCCACGTCAATGAGGTCGGGCTTGACATGGCCGGTCTTCTTCGGCTTGTTCCTCAGGCCCTGTGGAGCAGCGTTAGAGAACCGGCGGTGCCGACGTGAGGGAAATGATGACACGTGAGCACTGGGAAAGGGAGGGGGATGTAAAACCCATGCGTGTTAGGCCCTCACTCAGTGTGTGCAGCACACCGTGCCCAATGCCAAACACCCTTATTAGCAAGGCCACAGTGTCTCGGCAGGGCATGCATGCCTCACAAACATCGCTGCTGCACGTCTGGCGAACAACCTGTGTGGGTCTTCAGGCTGTAAATCACTTATTAACAAATATGACTAAATGGGATATGATTTAAGTGGGCTAAAACCACAACAATAAGGAGAACTACTTCAGCATATATTAGCCTACAACATTTGAACACATTTTTATAAATCCGGGGTTCCCAGTCCTCTTCCTGGAGGCCCCTGACAGAGCATTTTCATCCCAATTGTTGCTGAATTAGGATCAGGTAATCATTAAGAAATTAATTTCATGTGTATGGGTGATGGAAGACTGCCTCCGGGAACAAGGGTTGGGTCTCTGCCATGACTCAACACACACAGCAGCAAACACCAAATACACAAAATCCTATGACTTTGCTCACGCTCTACCACCAGCTCCACCATCTTGCATCTGTGTACATGTTTGGGGTTGGTCACAGTACAGGTTTTTTTTTTTTTTTTTGTGACGAGAACCCTGTACACAAAGGCCCCTCCCACGCAGGACTGTGGGTACACATCAATGTTCACGATCCATTCACCACCAACACACCGACGAGATAAACAGACACACACGGGGTTTAATTTAGGCTTCATCCTTCTACATGCATGCGCGCACACACAGTCAGTATCAGCACATAGTATGCACTCGTCCCACTCAACATTTCCTTATTTTCTGCTACGAGAGCAACACGGATTATTATGAGTTGCATTTTATTGCAAGAACAAATAAAAGAATGGCCGTGGTTGTGTTGAAATCATGCATTTACAATTATCAAATAGATTTTTATGAAATAGATGCAATATATATAATTTTCTTTTGGGGGGGGGTTTGTGGCTATGCTTAAAAAATATCATTCAGTCTGCATTTAAATTAATTAGGGGTGTGTATTGGCAAAGATCTCACGATACGATACGCATCATGATACATGGGTCACGACATGAATCGTATCACGGTATAATGTGATACTGTACATATTACAATATTCTACAGTTCACTGAAAATTGAATGTTTTGTGATTTCACTCTGCCCTAAAAGCCAGGCAGTAATTCAAATTACTCAGCTGTAGAGCGCCACCTACAGGAGTGGAGGTTGTAGTCGCAAGCTGATTCTCATCTTTGCTGACCTCTCTAAAGAAAATGCTTGACAGCACCAACCGGTCGACTAAATTTGTATACAAAAATATTGATATTTGACATACCTGTATCGATACAATACCACCAAATTAAGTATCGTGATATATTGCTATCAATACTTTCAAGCACCCCTAAAATGAATGATTTTAGCCATTTAGTAATCAACTTAAACATTGAGCAATTTTTTTTTTGTTTGTTTTATTGAATCTGGTTTTATAAAATCTCATTTGAATCTTATATATATATATAAATCCTTTTTGTATTTGAGAATCACCAATGCCTGCCTGCTGTCGATTTACACTGAACAGTAACCTGATGCTCCGAAAGCACCTTAACCAGCTTCACAAATGACCAGAGCAAATATTTACTCAGTGTAAAAATCATAAGCTTCCTGCTGAGCTGTGGATATTCACAAGTAAAATCAAGAGCCTTATCTTAACTGCTGTGGGTATTCTAAACCAATGGGTACCATAAACCATTGATTGGATTGCTGAACACCTTGCCTTGGTCGAGCTCTTGAATTGCCGCAAAATGACTCAGTTATGAAGAGGCAAAATTCAGTAATTGACTAACTTCTCAACACTTGGAGAAGCAAGCTATGATTGGGTGAGACTGGTGATCAGTTCACAGAATTTGGTTTCCTACTTCCTCCTTTGCACAGGAAGAAATATCATATCCACTAGAGGGCACTGCGACCTGGAGGAACAATGACTATGTGAATGTGACCCTGGCGGGGGAACATTTGGTTTTACAACACTGCAGAAAGAGATAAACATGAAGAGCTCCACAAAGCTTCAGCTAACATCAGATGAAGAATTTCACATTCACACCAACTGATTAATGTGCTATGGTTTTTTTGTATCCTTGGAGGCTCCAACTGTCCTTCTGGAACCTTTACCTATATAATTATCCCAGTGACAGCCAAGATAGTATAAGATAAATATAGACTGAAGAGCTGTTTTGTTCACATAAAATATTGGCCTGAGGTCACGGCCTTTAAGCAGGTGCACCAGTCTGGGTTTCTGAAAGCTGAGCAGAGGTCTTAGTGTAAACCCAACCCAGTAATAACTACCAGAACTTATTGTTATTCAAAAATATTTGATTCTGATTTGTACTAAACTCGGAGCAAAGAGCATTTAGAATCAGGCCTCAAAACAGAATGATAAAAATCAGCTTTTCTAAGATGGGCAAAATATGCTCCTCCTGAACGAACGTGTGGGTTTTCCATTTTGGAAAAACTGTTTTTTTTTTTTTTTTTTTTTAAAGTATGTGTAGCTGCATACAACTTATGACCAGCTTCAAATATTAGACCAGATTTAAGTACATAATTGGCCAATGTACTCCTTTAATTATACAAACAAGCTTTCAATCTCACACACATCCAACTACCCACGTGCCACGTCTTGTTAAAAACCGAGGCAGAGCCAGATCAAGCATACAAATAGACAACCAATCAAAACCACAGTCTGCTGCTTGGGAGCTTTCAGGGTTGAGGCGGGGGGCGGGGGCTGTTGCTGTCACACAGGCAGACTCCATCAGCAGTACTCACCTGTCTAATAAACTGCACATAGAGATGAGCGTCAGAGAAGAGGGGGAGTGAGGGGACAGGTTTAACTGAAAACATACAGGGCACTGATGGCACAGTCTCGCACGTTATTTATCAAGATAGACAGATAGAGAGAGATAGAGAGAGAGATAGACCCAGGACAGCAGCAGACATAATGAAGATGTGGGTGATGGAAGACTGTTGGGCTGTATGATTGGTGGAATGGAAGAAGATGCTTTTTACCTTGATTTCTCTTTGCTCCACTGACTTCTCCCATATTTGCTGGTCATATGCACCAATCTGTGTGGACAGCAAAAAAAAATGAAATAATTTGAGATAACATATTGGCCAGTAGTTTACCAGTAGTCTGAGGGGTCCTGATTTGCTGGTGTTGTAGCACACTGTAATAATGTACACCATAATAGAATGGATGTAAAAGTATGAGTTTAATGAAAAGCCTTTATCACACCAGCACACTGCATCATTTCCAGATATTTTTGGGAAGAACTTTTCAGGCATGTAAAGTAAATCTGTACTAATTACTTGGTAAACTTGGTAATTAAACATGAATTTGAGGCATTGTGACTAAATAATAATAAATCAGTGCAGACTACAGAATATTACAAACAATATTTTAAGGATTTCTAGTGTTTTTCTAATTGAAAATTCTGGATACTGCATTTCTGCACTGTCTCTGACAAAGACCTTCTGTAGTCGAGTGTCAATCAAACACCAGCAGAGCTAATCAGAAGAGTTTCCACTGGCCTCGTCCGGGTTGACGCCCCTGCATGTAAGACAGCGTACAACTGTGACCTTTTGAGACTGCTGACACCCAAGAGAGGTCGGCTCTGACCACAGCACTGTCTGGTCTGGTGGGCCTGGTTATGGCCACGTAGAACCAGGCCGTGTGCATTATAAATAAATGGGAAGACCGCCTTGTTGACATGCACGTTTTCAGAGAGTAGGGGAACACGAGAGAGTTTCTTCTGATGTCTGTCACTGTGATAGTGCACTAGTCATAAAAACATTTACATTCTCTCATAATCTCATACTAACCCTGACGAAAAAAGTACATGGACATGGGATAGACTGAAGAAAAATCAAACACCAAAAAGGCATTGGTGCTTATTTTCTCAGCATTTGTGTTGTTAAGGAGAACTCCAAAATATAACCTGATGCCTCATCGTCCTGAAAGATATGCTCAAGATACCCAAGATACATATTTTTTTCTATAAGATAAAGGACCATGTCAGAAAATGGCCTACACTTCATCACCTGTCTGAAATCTCCAGTAACTAATGTCATTTCCACGTTCCAGTACCCAAACAACACCAGTCTGCAAAGATACATGACCTACTTAAAACACGTCCACAAAACAGAACAGTCGCTTGAGGTCCTTCAGAAGATTCAGAAGAACCCCTCATTGTTTCTCCCAAAGAACAGAGGCCCTCTGGAGAAGCTCATTTAGACTTCACAGGTTTTCACAAAGACTCCATTCTGCAGCCTGAAACAAATGACACGCTCCACATAGGCCAAGGAAGAGAGCATAAGCCTTCACAGTTTCTACACTGTTTTGGTGCACAGAAAGATGTTCTCTAGAGGCTCATTAAGTAAAATCAGGAACAAAGCTTTGCTGGTAGATCTCAGAAAACACAAATGGCAGGCTTCTTCGTGTTATTTAGTAAATAACTCAGTAAAGAATTGCTAATGGACAGTAAATATATTATACTAAGACATTAACATTATAGAATAAAGTTATAAAATGAACTGAAGGAATGACCAGCTGAACATGGTGATGAAATATTAATAGGAGTGGACCTGGACGGGTGCTGTACACCCATCTTGTGTTTCCCACACTCACATATATATATATTTTTAGCACCTGCGGTGCAATCGCAGTGAGGAGCACGACTCCCTCAGCTGAGAACCCAAAAGTGTTTTTTCTGGTGGACACGGAGTTGCCAGGTGCACTGATCTCATGAGGAAAAAGACCCAGAGTTCTAGAAGGACCCAGAAAGCTGCGCTGGCTCCGGTGGCCAATGGAAAATCTGCATTTTTCATGAGCCATCAAACATGCAACAGCAAAGGAGTCTCGAGGGGAAGACAGAGAGATGGAGGGAGAAGCAGAGATGTAGACCGAATGGAATTTAAACTGAAGAAGAGAGAAATAACGATGTGGGAAATAGGACCGCCACTAGACCAGGACCTTGAACATGCTAATCACGTTAAAACGTTAAAAGGAAAGTACCACACAAACATTTAAAGACATCTGCTCCTCGGTCCCAATCACCAACCAATACATGCACCCCAGTGACATTAGCCTTCAAATTGAGCAAACTGGAAATTCAATCAAACCAAACTTCAAGCCTGTCAGCATGAATCCTGGAAGCGTGTGGAGATAACACCACCAAATGGAAACACGGTCCTTTTACATATGGTTTGATTGACATATAGTGCATCCCAGTGTAAAAATCTGTAATGAAATGTGACTAGTGACTCGTGAATATGACCAGTCTGGATGAGTTAATTTCCCCGACAAATTAGCTCATGCCAAAACGTAGAACTCAGGCTTGATAAGGGCGTCTCTAAACTGCCTCTTGTTTGATGACCAACTTTCTTTACCCATAATCATAATCAAAAGTGCCCAAAGTGATTCTTTTATCCCTTTTCTTTTAAACCACAGCCTGATCCACAGGCCAATACCAGTGATGTAACAGAGCAGGCGGGGGGAACGAGTGGAAAAGAACAGAGCTGTGAAGAAGGGCATCCTGTTCTTCCTCAAGGACAGAGAAAGAGAGAGAGAGGGAGAGAGAGACTCTTCTTCTAGCTTCCAGAGTAAGAGAAAGAGATTGTGAGCTGATTACAGAGAGGAATATGAACCTATTTTCTTGTCTAGCAGGTATGCAAACCATTTCATTTTCAATATGTAGCATATTGATCTATTGAATGATCAATATATAAAACGAGCAGATTGCGGTTACAGAACGCGTAGTTTCATTCTCCAAGATATTTTGTGGATTTGCACAATAAAATGCACCTGATTAAAAGGTCGAGGAATACTGCAGTTGGCGAGTATTTCTGCAGCTCATTTTCACTGCTGTTCTACAGCGTCTGTATGAACAGCTAATATCAATGGCTGTCCAGGGAGAGATGACGACACAAAGTTACAGAAAAACAATGTGTTCTGTCCAGAGCTGACCGTGCTGGAAAGCATTGTGTGTTCCTGAATTAGTCACAAGTTATAAAATCGCTTCAAACTCATACGAGTTTAGACAGAATATATTACTAAAACAAAATCAAGAAATTGTCACCGGTGAAGTTACAAATAATGAAGCACCACATACTCAACTGGTCCGAAGAAGGGTAGCGTTTTTACTTCAATCACTGCAACTGTTCTACAAACCCAATTCGAATGAAGATGGGACATTGCGTGAAGCGTAATTAAAAACTGAATACAAGGATTTGCTACTATTTTTCAACCTATATTCAATTGAAAATCACTACATTTCCATTTCCATTTAAGGCATTTGGCAGACGCCCTTATCCAGAGCGACTTACAACTCTTGTGTTTTGTAACACTACAAAAGACAAGAGTTCAAAAGACAATGTTCGAACTGATAAACTTTATTGGTTTTTGCAAATCTTCACTCCTCTGAATTTGATGCCTGCAACACATTTCAAAAAAGCTGCAGAATGTGGCCTCGGATGTCCCTGCAAAGTGAGTTTACTTGGATGCGTTGATTTGCAAATCATTGTATTCTTTTTCTATTTACGTTGTACCCCAACTTTGAAATAAAGGTTGTAAGATTATTGTTGTTGATTATCTCTATAATCCATTTCGAGCACTAATTTCCATTTACAACACTAACAATATCTGGGCATTTGGGGTTTTTTATTAGCAATTTCATGTTATGAAAGACAAAGGTTTTCCCATCAAAACCAAGTAAAATTTTTAATCAGTTCTGTAAATAACTTTGTAACAAAGTCTTTTTTTTCTTTAATTTTCTTTTATTTTTTTAACCAAAGAACCGGGTACAATTATGCAACCAAATTATTTGTACCAGAACCCTGGGAATAGAATTCTCTTCTAATGGCACCTTAGTAATTTAGGTACACTGTGTGCTCACATCCTTTTTTTTTTTTTTTTTTTAAATGTGCTGCCAGCGTGCTTACTGCTCCGGTAAACCCAGGTGCTATTATGTACCAAATACACAGATGCATACAGCAGGTAAACCCATTTACCGCCTCACTAAATTACAGCTTTTTGCCAAATTATAGCTCCTCACCAGGCTCCGGCCTTATCTGGTGCGTTCTGTGATGTTGCAGAACCTCCTGTTAAAAGCTAATGACACCGTAAGCAGTAATGAGGGTTGTAATAAAAAAAAAAAAAAAAAAACCTCTGCAGTTTGTTTAAGGGAGCCTTTTCAGACATAAATACTCATTAAGAAGTATGCCAGAGCAGGACAACAGCACCATCCAGCACTTTCCTATCTCTTGCGTTCATTTGTCATGGTAGCTGATCTGTAGGTTTGATAGTCTGTACTTAGTTTGGCTGAGGTGTCAAAACCACAAACATCTGAGAAGTGGGCGTGGCCATGACCAGGCCTCAGGCTCATACTCTTGGTTTTTTATAAACAAAATGATCCTGCAGTACATGGGGATGGTCTGTCTGTTACCTGACAGGCTAAGGTTTACAGCGGATGAAAAATATGCTGTGTCTAAAATCAATACCCAGGGCCCAATAAAAATAAATAAACAACATTTCTTTTAGAGCCGCCAGCCGAAACGCATCAAATCTGACAGAAGCCGGGAGTCCAGACTCCATGGCGGGGTGGAATATTGATTTTGTGTCACTGCTCTGGGCTCCCCCAACGTCCAAATCCACTAGCTCTTTATCCTACTTGTAGGTTTATGTAAGCGTTTGGGCAGGGGACAGGGGTGGCTAAGACAGCCTCAAAATTGTCTCATGGACAATCAAGAAATTTTGTAATAAGGATATTTAAACAAAAAGTTGAACCAGGTGCAGAACTGCCCTCTGAGGTTGTGCATAACCTTCACGTGCATGTGTGTGCATCTCAAAATGACATGAAACTGTTTTTATTTTACATTACAAATACAATATTTCCTAAGAAGTCTTTCATTTAGTCTGAAAAATCCCCCAATTGGATTCAGTTTGACCAATGGGATCGCTGATATTTGTCATCATATTCTCCTGGACGCAGCCATATTAATGTCTCTTTGTTTGTCATTTCTAACAGAAGGACATGCTGCTTTCGCTCCACGAGTGATGCTGGATGATTAGGTAATGGGGGGTGAGAGTTGTCAGTCACAGGAGTGATGTAACAGCCCTGACTCGGCAGGGTTTCAGCATGTGGCTGCACAGATAAAGACAGAGAGAGAGAGAGAACTCCCCCGCCGTTGCCACAGTACCAGGTTTCTCCATGGTGACTGATCTGTCAGATGCGAAGATGAGCTTTTTACAATCGCGGTGGGAGCAAGGCACGGTTATGTAACGTTTCAGCACACCGACAAAAACACGTCTTCACCGCGGACGCAAGCACATCCGAAGCCGCTCAGATGCACATGCACAGGGCATATGTGGCACCAGACACAGACGCCAACACTGGCACGGTTCTAAAGACTGTGTGTCTGCGCTAACTGGCTCCAGCCCAGAAATCACAAGATGAAAGTCTTTCATGCGAGATCTAAATCCGGGGTGGGTGTCGGCAAAGGCCCTGAAGCGACGCCAAAACACACCCTGCAGCATCTGAATCGAGCAACACACGCCAAATTTGCCACCAATATGTAGAAGCAGGGAATTGGAGGAGCAAAAACAAAGTCCCAAAAAAAACAGAGCAGAGAGGCTTGCTGGTAACCAGTCACCAATGACTTTTCGACCCATGCACAGATCCCTAACGCAGGGCTAAGCGATAATAAGCGGGCGTGTTCTGCACAAAATGACATCTCCCCAATTCCCATCAGACACCAAGCTGCATGAAGTCATAGTCCATCTTTCCAGCAGCAACCCACTTAATGAGGCACAAAAGTTCGCCACGTCGCCTGTAGAGACCCTGGCGGCAACTGGCTTTAGCATCACAATATTAACCCACCAGCTACTGCTGTTACTGCAGAGCAGCATTAGTAACATTAGCAGCATCTCTGGGTTTGAGAGTGTGTTTCCTGTGTGTGTGTGTGTCTGAATGAAGGAGACAGGAAGTGCCCTTACACAGCAGCTCATTGTGCCACTGAATAGGGAACACAGAGCAGAGTCTCTCTGAAAAACACAGAGTGCATTTCTACTAGGCGATCAAAACGGCCCGTCACTACTCAATGTCAGGAGACGTAAAGGACAAAACATTTAATAAAGTGGAAAAACTAATTCATGGTTTATGTAAGTGTGATTGCTGTGGTGTACACGTGCAACTAAATGGTTCATTACTATGAAAACTGTGTAAATGGGGGCAGTGGTGGCCTAGCGGTTAAGGAAGCGGCCCTGTAATCAGAAGGTTGCCAGATCGAATCCCGGTCCGCCAAGGTGCCACTGAGGTGCCACTGAGCAAAGAGCCGTCCCCACACACTGCTCCCCAGGCGCCTGTCATGGCTGCCCACTGCTCACCAAGGGTGATGGTTAAAAGCAGAGGACACATTTCGTTGTCTCACCGTGTTCTGTGCTGCAGTGTTTCACAATGACAATCACTTCACTTTACATTTACATTTACATTTACAGCATTTATCAGACGCCCTTATCCAGAGCGACTTACAATCAGTATTACAGGGACAGTCTCCCTGGAGCAATTTAGGGTTAAGTGTCTTGCTCAGGGACACAATGGTAGTAAGTGGGATTCGAACCCGGGTCTTCTGGTTCATAGGCGAGTGTGTTACCCACTAGGCTACTACCACCCTACCACTTTCACTAAATCATGTGATATGGCCTTCAGTCTTCAGATCTTGGGGTAGCTGCACTAATCACAGTTTACTGGTTTCAATAAATAATCAGCCAGGATCATGCAGCAAGATGAGAGATGTCTGAGCATGTGGAGAAGCAGGGCGTGAGCAGAGGTTTAATGAGGGAGTTACACCTCACACACACACACACACACACACACACAGAGACCACAGCGTGACTGTTTGCATGTCTCCCAGACCTGGAAAGGTGTGTAGGAATATATTTGCATCCATGTACCACATTTATCAAAAAAAAAAAAACTACACAAACAAAATTGAATTAGGACTTCAGTGAAAGTGAAGTGATTGTCATTGTGAAACATTGCAGCACAGCACACGGTGACACAATGAAATGTGTCCTCTGCTTTTAACCCTCACCCTTGGTGAGCAGTGGGCAGCCATGACAGGCACCCAGGGAGCAGTGTGTGGGGACGGTGCTTTGCTCAGTGGCACCTTGGCAGCTCGGGATTCGGCAACCTTCTAATTCTGGGTCTGCTTCCTCACCCACTAGGTCACCACTTACTAACTCTGTGGTTAGTGTTTACTAGGTTTACAAAATCTTGTATCCGTTACATTCATAAAACAGGAAGTGTGTGTGTGTGTCAGATGAACCAGATTTATAAGGAACGAGTCTCTATGGAATAAATCCCATCTCCACCAAAACAGGTTCCAGTGTGTCTGTGTTTTTACATTTTTTCCTACAATCAATTACTGTTCGCACCCTTCAGCACAACAAGGACTTAAACAGTCCTGAACATTAAAAATGATCCTATCAGAGTTCATGTGAACATACCACAGCCAACCAAACCTTATCAGAATCGCCCCACAGAACAGAACCTGATATGAAAATGGTACTGCTAATTACAGGAATGTACAGGAAGTGACTTGGGGACTTCAGCGTATCATTACACGATCTTTCATGCAAAAGCAGCATGCTTTTTTTGAGGTGTTGCATTTGGCGACCTGCAACCTGTGAAACAGGAACGTCTGAGATGCATTCTTTGTTCACTGGCTAATCCAGCCAGATGCCAGCTGACAACAGGGCCACATCGGACGCTGGGGTGGAAATAATTAAGTCAGTATTTCCAGTTCTGTCATCCCATTAGATGTCCTCATTGGTGTAATGAATACAGCCTTGCCAAAAGCCAACGGCCCTCAGAACAGCCTGCCGAAAGCAAAGGAGCCAGAGGGGAACGGTTATAGCCCTGGCTACTCAGTCCAAGAGAGGATCTGTTACACGAGTCCCCATTCGAACCCCGTATCTGGGCTGGGTTGCGTGTTGGTGATGGAAAATTTAACAGTATCGGACAAAACATTTCCAAAAAAGAACCTGATTGATTAACATGTTTTTAAGAAAAATCACAAATGAAAAAGAATAATAATAATAAAAATAAGAGGATAAACCGTGTGTGTGTGTGTGTGTATATATATATATATATATATATACATACACACACACACACACACACACACACATACATATATATATATACACACATACATACATATATATACACACACACACACACACACACACACACCACACACATACACACGGTTTATCTTCTATCACAATCCAGTTCAGCTTGGTCCACAATCTACTTCTCAGAAGAATCTTATCAGCAACTTTCATAGTTTCATAGTCCGCACACATGTACATGCATACATTTAACGGTTTTGCACTAGTCAGACGTTTTCTTGTTCACTTACCTAGTTTAATGTTGTTTTTTATGACTCTACATAACTACTCTTTATATGCAAGGCTGAGGTGTCTGTCCACAGTTGTCAAAGTCTGAAACCTTTTAATATTCTTTGTCCTGTGTATTATCTGTTTGAATGCTGGTTATACTCTTGGTTTAACAAAAGACATTCATTCTTTTTCCATCGTCTAAGGATGGGCATTTCAAGTCAAATTACTATTTGATAGTTAAATTTTTTTAAATGCTGTCTTCAACAGGGTGTATAACTGCTAAAAAAAGAAAAAGAAATAAAAATGCAACTCACCTTTTTCTGGTACCACACCACAGCATCTCGAACTTTGGACGCCATTTACATGTCAGAAGTCACCACATGGGTCATTTTAGGCTGCGGAGAGAGAGAGGAGAGGAGAACGGAGGAGGGACGTCAGTTTCACAGTTCAGCGCTGAGGAGTTCGTTTCCACGGCAGCTTATAAACACCGCCTCTTACCTGTCACACGCCCATTCATTAAAACTGCATAAGAGAACCCTTCTCTCCTCAGCCCCACCCCCAACCAAACCTTCATCACTCAGATTCTTTCTCGCCACTTTTTTCTCATGCTACTTCCTTCTACTGTTGCACATCACATTCCTTCTGGACTCTTGGCAAAGTCAAGCCAAGACTCTTCTCATTCTTATTCTGCATGAACATTAGCCAGCAGCCTACACCTCCCTGAGACGGTTATAACCCTACACGCCTGCCGCCAGGACCAGCATGTCCTTCACTGCTCCTCTGAGGAGGTTTACTTGATCTTTCTGGAACCCTGCAAGCAGATTCTCAAGCGGTTCTCAACAGGACTGCACCAGGACGCTTCACACTAACAGGCAGAATAATGATGGCCAGCTTCCAGGTCTCCCGCTCAGTAAAAGGCCTGAGGTTTCCAGACCAGACCACCACCACGAAGACACCAGGCTGCTACCAGAAGCTGATCCCTTTCAATCGGGTTCTAATTGGCCCTAGTATGTCCTAGTAGTTGACTAGTGATAGTAATTGACCCTGGTGATTGGTCAGCTCTGATTTCAGCAGGGCACGAATGCTGAGTGCTGTCAGAACTGTGTGATAATGTGAATTGTGGGAAATTCAACAATTACTCAAGGGCTGTCATACTGCAGAACAGTATGAATTGGGTCCAAACCAAATAAAGAAGCAACTTTGACATCTTAAAAAGGTACTGATACAGTACTGTGCAATTAGTTGAGACACCAGCATAGACCAATAAAGTGAAATCTCCACATCTAGGCTGCAAGTGATTATTGTTATCTAACAAAAAGGCCCATGTCAAATATTCATCAAAAATTGATTAGCGGAATACGATTTGATAGGGCAGCTGGGTGCACAGACACTGAGACAGAGAAAGACCCACAGAGACCATGACACCGATTGTCATTCACCCTCATAGACCAAACACAGTAGATGTGGACCATTGCTCCCAAAATGTTTTACTATGAGGAATGAGGATATATATAAAAAAAAAAAAAAACACACTTGCCAATGCCACCTTTCACCTTGACACACACACACACACACACACACACACACACACACACACACACACCAAAAAGATCTTATATTTGTTTATGCAACTATGCCCTCAGCGTCATATATCAAAATAACCTTGAAATTAAAGTGCTGCCTTGCAATTCTCTCTGCAGACAGGTTTTCCCAAGATCCATGGCACCAGAATGATATTATGAAATCTAAACTGCACAACATGGATACAAAAAATGAACGGTTTCATTAAAGAAAATTCAGCTCATATTCTAGTTGACTTGAATAAATAAATACAACCACAACCTCAGAAGGTCCATGCAAGAAAAATAAATGTCCATTGTGATGGGCTGACTGTTTAGACTGATGATTTTACCCCAACAGACAGGCCCAAGACGGCACATGTGAGTCAGAAAGGAAGGCTCAGGGTGTCACACAAATATGACTTCTCAAAGCAGCCTATTTATAGCTGCAGGAAATGTCTGTCTGTTCTCTCTTCCCTGCTTGCAGAGAGCTGGTTCTGGTGCCACCCAACAGAATCAGACACGTGTCATGTTCCTGTTCTCATGGGCGGCCTGTCTTAAGTTTCAGTCGACTAAAAGTCTGAGCATTGTAGTCTTTTTTCAGTCAGAATTATCCATGAGTATTTTCGTCTAAAATTAGTACCTGAATTTCAATTGAACCAAGTCAATATAGTTCATAATTTAATATAGTATATACAATAATATAGTACCTAGTAGTATAGGTAAAAACAATCAAAAGACACCCCACATAAATGGATACCGCATGTATAAGTGTATGTGTACAAGTACAATATATGTAGGCATATAGTTTATTTTTATACTGTACATAGACTATTTTGAAATTTCTTCACAGTGCAATATCCTTTATCTTTGTATAAATAATGAAATATTCTATGCATTTTCCATAGTGCAATATTCAAATCTACAGTTTTTATTTAAGTTAAAATATTAGAGTTTTTGTTTTTTAATTTAATGTGATCTTGTATTGAGTCCTGTGCTTGAAATGTCTCTGCATGAATGGTTTGGAGGTATCTACAATTTTTTTTTCATTTGTATTACTATGGATAGAATAGGACTTTTACAGCTACATATGGAGCCATTCACTTGCACATGTTGCACTTCCCTGTTTCTATGGTAACCCAAAATAAAAAGCCCAAACACTCAGGCACTTTTAACATGTCTATGTCGAAGTGGTAGCTTAAATCCAGCCCAGGCTGGAAATAGCTACCTCCACCATGTGACCTTCACAGTCTCAAAGGATCTCCTTACTCCTGCGCTGTGCTACGGTCCTGTTTTTCAATGGAATCCAGAGAAAGAGACACAACGTTACACCCCACTCAGTCAGTCCAGCTTCAGCACCTCCAGCTGATTCTGAAGGGTCTTAGAGAAGCAGTTAGAAACTGAGCTCCGGGGGTCAATAAAAGCCTCAAGTCAGACAGGAAACCTTGCCCATCTTTTCTCAGTTCCTCAGCTCTTCCTGAGAACTGGCTCACGGGCTGGATCGGGCCAGAGGGACGCAGATGGCCCTGTTGGCCACACACGGAGAGGAGGGACAAAAAAAGTAAGTCTGATCTTATCAGAGACAGACTAACCAAGTAAACCTCATAGACCTCAAATAACACGGAAACTAAAGTAAAAACCTACATAAATGACTAAAAACAAGGATTGTCAACCACAACACAGTTTGTGATGACAATTTTTGTTCACATTCGTTGCAATGACCTAAGAATAAGAGTTTGTCAAAAATTGTTTTACGAAAAAATGTGATCATCTCCAGTCCTACTGGCAAACTCTTTTGTTGCAAGTCTCATGGCACACAGGGGATTTATGCTTTGTTCTTGCTGTCCCAATTAACACACTTGACAGATTCTTGGTTGCATATTCATCTCACTGCAGAGCCATATTGATCATTTTCACACATAGACTAATAAAAGCCCTATTAGAAACTCATTTGTTGGGGAAATTTTGTCCCTTATGCTCATTTACACGCCCAATATGTACATCCATTTCAACTGACCTCCACTAAGAGGGAAGTTAAGAGCCCAAAGTTTATAACATTCTGTTAGCAATATACGTTGTGTTGTGAGAGGAGATCATAATAAAATGTATTTATTAAGAAAGAGGTCTTTGATGTTTCCACCTACAGAACACCAAATGTGAAGTAGGGTCCTATAACACAAGCACTTGTATTTATTTTTTTCAATTGAGCACCTACCTGAAGATTTTTCATGTTTCATGTGCAATAGCAGACTGTACCAGTCACATGTGACTCACTCAATGCCGGAAAAATGTTTATAACTCTTCTCCTAACCACGTAATAATCCACTGTAAAATTACACAGAATTACAAAGACAGGCTTCATAGATTGGGATCTTCTGAGGTTAGGGGATTTGACGTAAAGCTCTTTCCATTACACCCCCGCAAACACACAGGCCTCTGACTGCACAAACACTCAATGTTCCAGCCAACCAACAGGATTAGGTCCTCAGAGGGGGACAGTCAGACAGGACAGACAGTGAGAGAAGGGGCGGGGCTTGAGGAGTGGCCTCAATCATACGTGCATCCAGCCTCTCTACGGACCCGTAAACTAGGTCAGGCCGCAAAAACGAAATGACCAGCACCCTGTACGAAAATACCTCAAGGTTGGGGCACCGAAGGGAGCAGTTGATGAGATGACTGAAAATAGAGATGCGGGGGCAGGGGTGAGGGTGACATGGGGGGGGGGTTCACATGTGTTTGTGAGGAAGGGGATACTCACCTGTTTATTATCAACTAACCTTCTTTAATATCACACATTTTCACTATCTTAATACAAACGGACACCAGATTTGATGACGCCCAGACGTTTTGGCAGGTGAGTCGTACAGACAGGAAGAAGGGTGGGGAACTGTTTTTTGGTGCAGATCCACATCAAAAACCAGATAGAAAATGTCAAAACCACAGATTCAGAGGTATTTTTTCTAAATACAAATCAGAATGTTTACAATTTGATATTAGGCATGGACAGGGTATTTAAATTTCTGCAATCTAAAAAAAATGTATACAATTATATAACCGAGGCAATATTTTATTTTCTCAATTGATGGGTTTGTGTAAAATATAACATTCTCTTTATATTCTTCAATAAACAACCCCTCATATTTTGCTATTATCATAAAAAAAAAAAAAAACTAACAAACATTTTATAGCTACAATTATATAACACAATAATCAAGTTCAACAGGCCAAACAGAATGAAATAGGAGCGTAGTGTCACACCTTAAATTGTTTGCTAATTATCAGCTCATCATCATGTTGAAGAAGGCATGTTGGTGTGGAAATATGGAATGGCTTCCACAGAAACAGAAATGCTGTCTTATGATATTACAGAGCTGTATTTACGTATTTCCTAGAAAAGCACCAACAACTGAATATGAAAATCAACTGGTAATCCTGGTAAGAACCTGACTGGTTGCCTGCAGCATCCTTGCTGAAGAAAAAAAACAACAAAAAAAAAAAAACAGAAATGAACCTCCTGAACTGGACACCAAGGTCACATGGTCTGTCTGGTCACCTAAAACAGAGAAGATCTTCGGGACTCACATGTCTGAACTCTCAAATGGAGTTTGCTTTAGTTCATGTGCTTCACTGAGCATGTCTGCCAGCGCTGGTATCGCCTCAAAGGAACTGAAGACAGACCAAAGACCACAGGAACGCCAAACACATCTGGCTTCAGGCAACGGTGAGAAAAGAATCATCTACTGCCAGAAAAAAAAAAAAAGTCCCGGCCTGTCACCAGTCAAGCCACAACAAAAATAGTGCCTGCACCGTCCTGACTCGGCACTTTGCTAAAGCTCCCCAAGCTGCACTGTTCTTCACCACCCCCCCCACCCCCAGCCTCACAAAGAACCTGCCAGTGACGTGGTGGTAAGTGACTTGACTGGGGTGGTAGTAGCCTAGTGGGTAACACACTCGCCTATGAACCAGAAGACCCAGGTTCAAATCCCACTTACTACCATTGTGTCCCTGAGCAAGACACTTAACCCCAAGTTGCTCCAGGGGGGACTGTCCCTGTAACTACTGATTGTAAGTCGATAAGGGCGTCTGATAAATGCTGTAAATGTAAATGGTGGACTGAGACAGATCCCTGCTTGATAGCCCATGGAAGAGATCACTGGGGTGATTTTACTCCCTCGTGAGGACCCGCAGCGCGGCCTGCCAGGCGGCTCCATCAATCACTGCCGAGTCGCGCCTCACATCCGTTGTCACGTCTGTAAGAAGCTGCCCTGCACGCGCACACGTTGCATACGCTGATGGGTAAAGCACGCCGGCAGAACCCCGTGACACGTTAAGAGGAACATGATGGATTGTTTCATTATGCAAATATATGGGCAGTAACAGGAAGCCGCCCCGCTGGGGCAATTCCTTCCCACATCAGAGGTGTGCATTTCCTGCCACTACTATATATAAATACACACACACACAAACATCTTATATTAACAGCTATCATGAGAAACACTTTAATGCTAAGGGAAAAGTGCAGCGCTGAGGTCTCACAGACTCCTCATCCAAATCAAATGACATAAAGCCGTCCTGCTGAATGCATTCCCAGAACATGCTTGTTTATGGGGATTTTCTGCTTACTGGAAATCTTTCACACACACATACACACTTACACTCAGCTATATAGGTGCTTTGGTATCTGCTTACAGACACACACTCATATATCCCTCTGCTATAGATCTTCAGCACAGGTTCCTTGGGGTGGTGGGGTTTGGTGCAGGTCTCATTTTAATAGCACACAACTCGTGATGTGTAACCCTACGCAGGAGTACAGTGCATTTTTAATGCTGATGCAGAGGATCACTTTCACAAGCACACACACACACACACACCCCTCAGGACAGAGGAGGACACGAAGAGATGAGGATATCCTGTCCTTCATGTGTGCATGCAGGTTATGTTCCGTTTCAATACTCCCTCTGGGGCAAGTGAAGGCGTTAAGTGGGGAACTACCTCCCTTTTGTGCCTCCATAACTAACAGAATCTACAAATTCCAATCGAAAGTGAATAAAACAGTTCACTATTAACTGTCCTTAACACCACAAAGGCTGCCATTATGAAGGGCCATGAATGCCAAATCCTCACACTACACTCTAAACCAATCAAGAAACACGATGAAGTGCCCTCCAACGGATCCAATCTGATGCAGTGTTGTATGGGTGTCCTAGAAGTCCATTTCTGCCTGGTTGTAATATTGATGACGAGTGATTCTTTTGCAGTACTGGATGGTAATAACAAGTTTGGTCAGACGTTCATTAAATATGACAGAAAACCGCATCACATTCCAATGTCTACGGACACTAAAGTGACACGTCCTGGAATAATAAGCCAAAATCTGGCCTAAAATGAACCAGTGTGTGTGAGGAGGGGTATGTGTGTATCTATGGCAATCCTGGATCACAGACGAGGTCGGACTGAGACTTGCCAGGAGGTGGTAGGTGGCTCGGGTGTCCCAGTGACTGACATGGTCAGACCCACACAAAGGTTCCATCTACTGATTTATTTAGCGGTTCGGCTGCTCCGCCCTCATCAATACTGCACGTTTGACCTTGTCACTGTATGTAATCAGTATAAATACACACTCAGTCACATGTAAAGTACAACAGTGATGCAGCATGGTGTGTAATATAATATATATTATATTATTCCATCAAACTGCTGTGATCTGAATGAAAGTGAACACAAGCCACAGAGAGGGCTAAAAACAGATATATTAACCCAGAAGGATGCCACTGAGGTGCCACTGAGGTGCCACTGAGCAAAGCGCCGTCCCCACACACTGCTCCCTGGGTGCCTGTCATGGCTGCCCACTGCTCGCTAAGGGTGATGGTTAAAAGCAGAGGACACATTTCGTTGTGTCACCGTGTGCTGTGTTTCACAATGACATTCACTTTCATAACCGATCCAAATATTGATATTTCATGTCCCGGTATTGATATAGTATCACAAGGTAAAATATTGCGAAATATTGCTGTATTGATATTTTCTAAACTATTATATATAATTCTGAGGTGAAGTGCTTGTAAGGAGCTCCGGCTCCATGTTGTCCCCGTGTCTGGGTCCTTCTGAAACAGCTTCAGCACTGCAGGCAGGGCCTTGTGTGAAATGTGGAATCGAAGGAAGTCTCTCCATTTTGAGTTACACTGGATGTGAAACTGCTGCTCGGATAAGCGAAGCCACTTCTGGTTTCATTTATTTATTTATTTACTTGTGTATTTTGAGTCCTGCAGGACCAGCTGCTGAGAGTGTAGTGGATGAAGCGGGGCGTCTCCCGCTCCCTCCACAGGTCACCTCAACAGGGACAGAATGGCCTGAATGCCCCCCCGCCCGCCCCCAGTCACAACGGAAAGAAGTGATTCTGTACACCCTCTCTCGTGTAAACCTTCACCGCGATGACTGCTCAGTCCAATGCAAGAATACAAGAGAAGTGTGAGACACAGTGTGTGTTCTTTACCGTCATGTACCCATAATGACAGTCCCCACAAATAAATAAACTAAATACTTGTCAATGAGGTCAGAGGAATGGTAGGGTTTGGGGTTAGAAACTGGTCACTACACATTTACAACGCAGATTTGAGCACTACACCCCCCCCCCCCCCCCCCAAAAAAAAATACAATTGTGTGTGTGTGTGTGTGTGTTTGTGTATTTGTGACAAAGGAAAACTGTAACCAGAGTTGCAGCAGGTTTATTTTGCCTGGTGCTCTGAACCCTTCCTGATTTGGTACGAGGGGGATTATCTTTCCTCCGTGGGGTAATCAGATCTATTTGCATTTCTACCTGGTGGCTTTTTACGTAACACAGCTTGTGTTGTCACCGCGGCGATGTGCGCGTGAGAAAATCAAAGTGGCGCCGTACGAGAGTGCAGGATTAAAGTCTGTTTCGCTCCTTGCCGTGTGGAAACAAGGTCTGGTTTTTTTTTTTGTGGTTTCAACCATCAGATCTGACATGAGGCAACTAAGTTAACATCTGCGAAGGGACGGGGCAAAAGCAGGAAATGTGCTGACGCTGAGAGAGGGTGTTAGAAATTCAAGGGGCTGAAGTGTGAACAGGCAGGTGTGTGTGTGTGTGTTTGTGCGCCTGTGTGTTGCAGAAGGCCGGCAAAGTTATTTACCGCTCAGATGAATGACAGGAACAATTTCATCCCTGGCTGCTCCTGTCAGCTGATCCAAAACGCACCGCCATCGAGCCAGGTCCTTCGTGACATGAACACACACGCAGCCACCCAGTGGTGAAGGTCACCGGGAACGTTATAAACACACAGCCCCGTTCCGCCTCTCACTCATCACTTCGCCATAATCTGCTCGTAACGGCCTGAGAGCGCAGGACATGGACTATTTCCATAATAACAACCTTCATCCCACGATACAGACACTTTTCAAAAGAAACCCAGATACGCCAGGAATCTGCAGAAGATTCGATCTTAATATTTACATTTACTGCAGCTTATCTTATCCAGAGCGACTTACACTCAGTAGTTACAGGGACAGTCCCCCCCTGGAGACACTCAGGGTAGTAAGTAGGATTCATAGGCGAGTATGTTACAGACTTGGCTTACTCACCCAATATGATGAAACATGACCTTGACGCTGACATTAGCAGACTGAGCTCATTCTGAATGCGAAATGTAAAAAAATTGCACACATAAACGTCATAAACAATCTTTTGTGAAATCGCGACAATCACTGTGTACCACTCAAAGGTTTGCGCTAGGACCTGGATTAAAGATGGGAAGAGAGGCACGTCATGGTAGCTTGACTAGCTACAGCCGCCTCCCTTCCCTCCCCGCCTCCCCCAAATTCCCAAAGCCACGGCGCATGCGGAGGAACCGTAAACGCGCGTAGCGCCTCTCGAACAGGCGTCCGTCTCAGCTGCAGCACCTGTTCAGTCCCCGGGGAGCATCATCTCCCCGCAGAAAGGCAGACGCGACTCAAAGACGATGAGACAAAGGAGGCACTGTGGCTGAATCCCGGGCACCACGAAGCAAGGAATACCGGAGACGTGCCCATCAAATGCCACTCTGTCCACTGCTGAGACAACACCGTCATCTGACAGAGGATGACACACTAACCCAGGCAGCAAAAAAAAAAAAAAAAAACATCTTCTCAACAGATCAAGACCCCGATACAGACGAATACAAAAACCACAAACTGACAGACCAGCCAGTCTGAAACCCACCACTGAAAATGTCCGGTCTGAAAAAGGCTACAGACGTCATGTGTCTCGGTTTGTTTATTCATGATTCTGTTCCAGCTTCAATACAGTAGATTACAGGTTTTAATATGGGCATCATTTCTATTATGGGAGCAATTTGAGATTCAGCACAATGTGGCACAGTAGGGACGGTCGAAATTTGCCGCATTTTGCAGCTGCATTTCATTTGGCGTTCGCTTGACTCTGTTGAAATGTTCTTCGCTGTTTAACATCAGGATTTTGCATCTGACGGCATCCGCTTTGGTTTGCGCAAATGAGCAGGAAAAAAAAAAAGGCTGCGTTCAGGCCGCGCTAAACGCCTGGTTCAGAAGTCATCGTGAACGAGGCCCAAGTGGTCTTAGGAGAGGTTTTCTTCCCTGGCAACACTCGGGTGAGGACTCTGCACCCCTTTCACACATCCGGCCCTGTAGTCATGTGACTACATGAGTAGTGAAATAGTGGGTTGTGGGTAATGTGCGTAAACAGTGCTCTGTTCCTTGACTTGACTTGCTGTCCCACAACACATGTTACCAGTGTGACTATAAATGAGAAATTACTTCCACAAACCAGGAAATGGTTTCTAAAGCAGAGAGCTAGCGATGTTCTTCATGGGAATGTGCCTACACCATCTTCTTACACACACAAAAATAAAACCCATAGGCATTCCACCCCTCCATAATGAGGACAGGTAGGTCTGGCATCTCTGGCGGCACAAAGGCTCTCACCGCGGAGGTGGTGTTGGCCACTGTGGAGCTCAGGAAAGGAGAAGGATTCTCCAGATTCTCCGTGGAGACTCTGGAATAAGGGACTGGGGAAAACTGGGAGAAGGAGGGCAGCTGATCGTGGATCAAGCTCCAGACTCCAGGCGGCGGTTCAGAACCTGCTCCTCCAGGTCAGGGTCACGTGAAAGCTGGAGACGATCCCAGCAATCTTCAAATACACGTGGAAACTGTGAGCTGTGCCAACTGCGCTCTGATGATAAGGAATAAAACGCATTGTATGCTGGCCTGGGCGGGAGCACACAAGGCCTCTGAATGTGAACCTTTTCGTGAACCCTTCAGTAAAAATGGCACGGTACCGTACACTGTCATTTACGAACAAATTAGAAAGAACATTTTACAAAGTGGACAAGGAATGGAAATTGAAACGGTGGTAATAATTATTTTTGACCCAGCTTTACACTTTAAGGGTGGTAGTAGCCTAGTGGGTAACACACTCGCCTGTGAACCAGAAGACCCAGGTTCAAATCCCACTTACTACCATTGTGTCCCTGAGCAGGACACTTAACCTTAAGTTGCTCCAGGGAGACTGTCCCTGTAACTACTGACTGTAAGTCGCTCTGGATAAGGGTGTCTGATAAATGCTGTAAATGTAAAATGTAAATTAAACACAACTGTTTTCAGCTGTACTAAGATCATTTTAATAATTGATGAAGCTTTTAAAGTGACGTGACGTGGCACAGCATTCCATAGGAACTCGAGACTAACTGTTGCTCTCCACATGCATGCAGATATTGTACTAGTTTCCAGCTACCAGAGCCATTTACTACATGAAAAATGTCTGGAGTGGATTTACCGTCAATTTCGTGTGACAAACTATTAACTTCTATCAAAAATTAGGACTTGTCTAAATGACCATAAACCATTGAACAGGATTGTAATCTATGATTCTTTATCATTTCAACACCATATATAAGTACATAACCCATCCTGGTCTGGCTCACACCAAATTGTCCAAAATGAAGACAGACACGGACACCGCTTCACCAATTTTCATAATCCCCAGTACATTTCCGCCCTGACAGACCTAAACGGGCCGACTGGCACATGTCATCATAGGGCAGCCGCCAAGCCAAGCAGCCGACGAACAGCGTCATTTAAAGATAAATTTAAGAAAGAACGCTGTGCAAACGTGCCGGCCGTGCGGCACGCTTCTCACTTGCAAAACTATCATCGTTATTTTACGAGACAACCATATAATCTGCACCAGTGTAAATATGCTACCAAGACATTTAAGATAATATCGTTTCCGTCCGCCAGAGACTAAACAAAACGGGTTTTTTTTGTAAAAAGCAGGCCACCGATCAAGTGATCTTCAGAGTGGAAAAATCGCCCCGTGTTGGCCTTCTCAGCGCATTGCCGCTGATATAATAATAGCGCGCCGCTGAAAATAGCCCCTTTTAAAAGCCCAGTAAACATGCGACCTTTGGCCCAAAAGATGGGCTGAAGATGAGTCGCTTTCAACAGACAGAGAGTCTCTTGTGTCCATCAGTCACACAGACGGAGAGCAACAACACCGAGGCTCATCAGACAGGCGTGGCGGGACGGTGGCTAGACGCTCGTCTGCAGCGTTTTTATTTCGCTCGTAGGCCCGTGACCCCGCAAACCTTGTTGTTGGGCGCAGGACGCCTCAGGACCCAAAGGAAGCTGGCAGACTGACACATATAGATCCTTCAAAATGTTGCATACTCGGTCGAGCGCGAGCGTCTTCGGGTGAGATTTTACTCGGAGGGAAACACCAGCGCCTTGCTGGGGATAACGGGCATCTAAAAAAAAAAAAAAAAAACAAGGGGTGGGGGGGGGCGCATGAGATAAAGG
>NC_041721.1:11664438-11710279 GCF_900700375.1 Denticeps clupeoides | reverse complement strand
GATGAGAGAGAGAGAGAGAGAGAGAGCAGAGCAGGGAGAGAGAGAGAGAGCAGAGCGGGGAGAGAGAGCAGCAGGAGAGAGAGAGAGAGAGAGAGCAGAGTGGGGAGAGAGAGCAGAGCAGGGAGAGAGAGAGAGAGAGCAGAGCAGAGTGGGGAGAGAGAGCAGAGCAGGGAGAGAGAGAGAGAGAGAGCAGAGCAGGCAGAGAGAGAGAGAGAGCAGAGTGGGGAGAGAGAGAGCAGAGCAGGGAGAGAGAGAGCAGAGCGGAGAGAGAGAGCAGGGAGTGAGAGAGAGAGAGATAGATAGAGCAGAGCAGGGAGAGAGAGAGCAGAGCAGGGAGAGTGAGAGAGCAGGGAGAGAGAGAGAGCAGGGAGAGAGAGATAGCTGAGCAGAGAGAGAGAGAGCAGAGCAGGGAGAGAGAGAGAGAACAGGGAGAAAGAGAGAGCAGGGACAGAGGGGGGGTAGAGATCAGGGGGAGAGAGAGATAGAGAGCAAGGGGAGAGAGAGAACAGGGAGAGAGAGATAGAGAGAGAGCAGGGAGAGAGAGAAAGAGAGAGCAGGGGGAGGAGCCTCGGGAGCGCGCATCTGAACATTGAATTTCGCAGACAGTGCTTATTCCTCATACGATCTATGTAATCGTCAAGGTGTTTTTTTCGTTAGATAGTTCAAATTCACGGACAACTTTCACGTTAATTAAAAATTTGTCCCTTTGTTTAATGAGAATATCATTATAATATGGGTGCACGAGACTGGGTTTGACGCCACCACATGTATTTATATATTCATACGATTATTTACTTATTTTTGCTGAAAGTAAATGTATTTCTGACTTTTCAGACTTAACTTATATAGTGTATTTCCCCTAGAAGATCTATTCAATTTGAAATACAAAAGACAGATTTAAAAAAAATTACTTAAATCAAAAGAGTCTGTTGCCCAAAGTGCTCTACATGGCAATAATGTTTAGATCCACATGTGAATACTTTTACCCAAGAAACTCACTGAACTGGCAGTCAAATGACCCGAGCTTTCAAAACCATCCAATTCCATAAATCTGAGACACGCCTCTGTTCGCTTCAGTGCTTCATGATGGTTGAACCTGCATATGTAAAAACATCAATTTACCACCATCCATCAGCATTTCCTTGGCCACGAGAGCTCATCGAGGGAATGTAATATTTGAGTTTCTGCAAATCAGGGAGCTTTTGCTGTGATGGCAGCATTTCACACTCTTGTCTTCTCTCCACCACCATGGTTTCCAACAGACCTGAAGTTTTACGCTGAGCACTTTGCTATCATTCACTCATGTTAATGAGCATCTCATGAAGCGGCTTCTGATGATGACAGTGAATAAAGCAGCCATGAAGGTAAAAAGAGGCGACTTCACATTCTCCTGATACAGCTTAGTATCCATAACCGGCACAGTTTCGATGTGTCCAATCTTTTGACTGGTAGTTTATATCCAGAAGCATGATTCTGAATTATTCATAATATAATTATAAATCGCTTCTCTGGTTTACTGGGTTTATAATTTTTTCATGAATTCTTCATATCATCTTAATCAAAGATCATTATGAATTTGAGGTAGGTGGTATTTGTTAATATGGATGCCCTACATTAAAATGAATGAGTGCTCGGGAGTCCAAAATGATCAACATGTTTAAAATGACATTTTGATGCAAATGTGTTAAGAAATGTGTTAAGGGTTGTCCCTTTTTAAACCACATGATTATCCCCAAACCTCATCCACATTTGGCCCTGACTATCTGTGGAACAGCCTGGCTCTGCGGATCGTGACGTTAGTGAGGAGGCACGGGGCCCATGGCAGAGCAGGAGAAAGGGAATAAAGTGGTGACGAATCCCTGATGAGCATCGGACCTGTGCTGGGGGGCGGCGCCTCCCGGGCGGCCCGGCCTGTCAGCGGCGTGTTCACGCAGCACTGGCTGCTCTCATTAGCAGGGCCGTCCAGGCCCTGACGCTGGGCTGGCTAATGCTAGCACCATTACGCTGCTCACAGAAAGAACACTGTACCGTGGACTTACAGACAAATACGGTTGCGGTGCAGTAAAGCGAATGCTTTACGGGGTTTTCTAATCGCCTCTTTGAGGCCTTGTTTGCAATGTCCGGTTATGAACTGCAATTATAAGAAAAGCAAATTTGCTTTCAGATGCACAGATTCAATTTAGTGAATTAGTACTTCAAATAACTGATCATTGTTCTGTTCAAAATGACCTTTGATGCCTTTGACCCATGCAACTCACGGTCAACTGACCGTCATCAAGGGTCCCTGATTTCTGCCCAGTTTATTGTATTATAAAAGACAACAACATTATATCCATGACTCTTAGGAATAAGATATAAGAAATTAAAAAAGAAAAAGTTTAATCAAAAGAGTCAGTTGCCATACATCAGTCATTACTTTTAGCCTAGAAATGGACAGAACTGGCAGTCAGACGACTCCAGCTGGCAAAATTGTCATGAATCTGGAGGGACAGACACTGCCAATAACAACAGACAAAACGTGTATTTCTTATATCACAAGCTGTATGTTTCAATAGGGCTTGAAAATGAGGAACTGAAGCCACTTATACTTTACTCAAAGCTTAATAAAAATAAATTGAAAATACTGAGCTTTTCAAATAACTGTCTTTGCATTCTTTGCCATGATAAAGTAATTTTATAGGTAATTATTGTCATATATAACATTAATCTGGACATTGTTGGCTTTTTTCTTATTATGCATCCTTTTATTTCTTCTTCTTTAAATAAACCTGGACTTGCTTAGTATAAAAGGCCATGGGACAAGGGGCATCTGTTTTCCCCCATCTGTCATAATTCATGCTCCCGGTGTGTTTCAGAATTAGGCCCCTGTTCACCGTTCTCCACTCATGCAATTACGTAACCCTCGACACACACAGGCTGCACACCGATTCTAACTTGTCATCACACGTGTCATTTGACAAGAAGTGAGAGTGTGATAGAAGCCACACACAACGACACATGCACACGCATACACAAACCAAGGCAGGCTGCCCAAGGATACTGCACAGCGTTCTATTTAAGTCAAGCATTGCAGATGCAAATGAATCATTAGAAATTCTAATGAAAGCAAATGCAAAATGAAACAAGCAGGATTTAATCCTTGATTACGCAGTGCGCCCGTCATCGCTGTGGGACATATCTCCTAACTAGGTTAACTTCTCTTGTGTGTAAAGACAACATGACTCTTCACCTTAATGCTTTACTTACTATTCCATTCGGCTTTATTTCTGTGCTCTGTTACACGAGGAAGGATGTGTGGGGGCATGCATTAGGCGTAATCCTCTCATACGCCCCTGGAGCCAGAAGTGCATTTACAGTGCTTTTCCTTACGCCCCGTACACATACACAATCACACACATGATTAGCATGGGATAAAAGTGGCGGCCTGAAGTTTTCAGCTTTTGTGCCCTAGCTCCCATTCAGAGTTGTCCCAAGATGATGGGGTATTTCTTGAGATTGATTCCTGCACTGGTCGAGGCAAACATCTTGAAGCCTGGAGCCCAAATTCTAGTCTGTGATGCCAGTCAGAGAAAGTCAAGCACAAAGAAAAGGGTAGATTGCAGGGAGGAGGTGGGGGAAATGGGACATTCAGGCATTCTTTAGCCCCAGACAATAAGCAGAAAAGCTACTGCCAGATATTTTCTCTCTTCGTCACAGTTTATTTTATTAATCTGTAATTTATACTTTTCACACACTTGCTGTACAATCAGTGTGTGTTTGAAACACTCAGCACTTAAATACAGACAAGCAGCTATATAGGACAAACCATGAGATCATGAGCAATGGGGTCTGTTTTGTTGCCTACAACTAAATCCATTATCTATAACATGGACATTTACGTCAAATTAGGGGATGAGTTTGGGGCCATAGCGGGTTTTAGATGGTACGACCAGAATGAATGACCATTAACTTAATCTCAATTTAAAAATGTACCTTAAACTTGCTGGTTAAAACTTGTCTCGGCTGGTATGGAAAATGCCATTCTACCGATTAATCCGTTCATGCAGATTTTGTGCGACAGAAAAAACTAAATATATATAATAGTTAATTAATTAATTCTGCCAAACCTCATTGGCGACAGTGCAGTATTGCAACTGATGCTCGGAATGGACATAACACACTAATTTAAGATAGATGATATCATCCCAAATATATGAATTATCTTGGTTGCAAAGTGTCCCTTTTTTAAACATTTGGACAAATGCCATTTAACCTCCAAAAAGAACTGAGAGCCCATTTGAGAGTTAACAGACAAGCTTATAATTCTAAGTCACAATCATTCAGGAGGACCGTTTTTTGTTAATTGGTATTATTTATTTGGACCAGTCCAGATAATTCATATTTCCATGAAGGACAAATATTCTTTTGAAGGACTGGACAGGTTGTGGAGTGTATGTGTGTGTTCATTAGGAACAGTGGTGATAATGGCTGGTGTTCCTCTGCCTGCTGACGCTGAGCTCTTGGGTGCCTCAGGTCCTGTTGCCAGTGGCAGAAGGAAACCGTAACCATAACAACAGGTAACCACTAACAACCGGCATTTATGTTGGCGCTCGAGCGAGGCCCTCTAATTGCAGTGGAAGAATTCTGTCCCTGGAATCGGTCGCGCTGGCTCGGGTGATATCAACAATGCTGTTTTATAAGCACGGCATGGCCTCCCCCGTTACATCTGAGCTTCGTCTGTCTCTCACTGGATATAAAGGCAGCCATGTCACAACAATGGACACACTGTACACAACAGAGCACCAGTGCTTACATTTCTGATGCTGCGGGACTTGCGCTCGAATCGAAAAAACAAACAAAAGTTTGTCAGTGGGTCGCGTTGCAGGGTATGTAGGGAAATTTCAAATGAAACCATGTGAACTGTAATTGTAGCTATTCGTAGACATTTCCTATTATGCAACACATACTATATGTTGTTCTAGTAAAAGTTATGATAAATACATTTGCTGAAGGCCAAAGGCAAACATCAATATGTAATGTGACCCAAAACTACAGCAGACACGTTAACTGAATCTGCAAAAAAGCACATAACCATGTTTAACCTCTTTGTGTGGTTCCTGCCCTGCTGTTCTCCTCGTCTCCTCCTCATGCTCCCCGAAGACGTGCATCTTAGGTGAACCGGTGACCTTGTTTTACCCCAGGGGTTTGGGAATATGTGTGTGTGTTATGGAGCTGTGCCCAGCCTGGGAATTGCTCCTGTTGCACACCTGAGATTGTTGCTCCTGCTCTGCCATCGTAAAGCTTCAGAAAACCAATGGAAGGATGCATCAGCGGTGTTTTTTAACCAAAGAGGTCACTGCCATTCATCAGGCTTTCACTTGACCTGCACCCATAATACATCCTGACACACACTGCTTTCATCATCAAAAATACAACATTGCGCCTCCCCAATTCCAAACAGATCAGGTCAACCGGGTCCGAAACTTCGCCGGAGCGCTGCAGTCAGCCGGGCTGAGTCAGTGTTGGCAGGATATCACCTGGAGGAGGTGCACCAGATGACGAGTCCGGAAAGCCGGAGGGGCTTTGTTGGGGGTGGGGGGGCTGAGATGGCATGAGAGCTGCTTCTTGACTGTAAGACAGTCTGACAGCAGATGCCTGAGTAATAAAGGGGCAGTGGACTGGGCATGTGCAGTGGGGGAAGTTGGGGACGTTGTGTCGTGCATGACACATGTTTAAAGTCATCGTTCCCTTCTAAGCAAGTGGCAGTCACAGCACAGAGCACGAACAGATTTATTGGCTTGTACATATCTGTACATATACAATCATAAATATATCTATAATATACATGAATGGACAGGCCCCACCCTACATAACAGATCTTGTTCATTTTCAGCCAACTCCTAGATCCTTAAGATCAAGCAGCGACGCCCTCCTCCATGTCCCCATGTCCCCTCCATGTCTCGCCTTATGCAGAAAGGTGACAGATCCTTGGCAATTGCTGCAGCCCTGCCCGTCGAACCAGCTACCAGCTACTAAAATCCAGGCTTAAAACTCACATCTGCACTTTTTAGCTTTCCCAGATTTTTAAGTTTTCCCTCAATGTGTTTATATATTGTCCCCTTCAGCCGTCCCTAACTTTTAAATCTTAAAGGTTTAATCCCATTATTATGCTTCTATGTTATTTTCTTCAGCCCCCCCCTCCCCCCCCCATTTTTAATTACTTATTTTATTTATTTGTTTGTTGCTTCTACCATCCATGTGGTCTTCTAGGGCTCTAGAAATAAAGTTGACTTGACTAGATTTTGTTTAATTGTTACATTTCTAATACTGTTAGTAGAAAGAGCTTTCCCGGTATTACTACTGTATTCTACACACTCATTGTAACATCCTACCCAACAACCCATAACATGGCCTACTTAAAAAAATAATCCAATGCCCCATCAACTGTCCTGTGGTGTAAAAGCAGTGTACTTCTGCATTAATGCGACCACTGCTAGTACCACCACTTCTATTACTAATTGAATACGTTGTTCTGGTTTCAGATCGTCAAAACCAAGAGTTTTTTTTTTTTTTCATTTCATGATCAGTGATGTCAAAGATGCACTGCCACCAGGAATAAGATGGCAGCTGGGAACGCTTGGCATGGTGCCTTCATGTGACAAACCAGAGAAGTGGGTTAAATAATACAGACACACACACACGTACAGGGCACTGACACAAGGATTATAACATTAATCACCATGACTGTGACCAGAGCGTGCCTGGGCCGAGTCCCAAAACCGCGCCTTCAGGTCTTCCACAGCTCCCACGGACAGGGTGAGACTTGTGTACCTGGAGCCCAGCCTAGTCAGCAAGGCCAAATCCAGAAATAATGTTTAAAAAAAAAAAATAGACAAACCGGAGGGCTCTAGCGCATCTGAGGCTGCATGATGGTCAGGATGGAGGGACGGATTATTTCTCTCTGAGCTGCAATAATCATAACAGCAGCTGCAGGAGAAATGCAGCCGCATCCGTGGCAGTGGCCTCCCATCCGCACGTGCGTCACGCCGAGCGGACCCGCGCGCGGGTGTCACACCTCTACGCCGGCCCTACAGGGACCGAGGGCAGGGGGAGAAAGAGCAAAACAGAGAGCTAGAGGGAGGAAGAGGGCGAGCGAGAGCACAGGGACGCGGGGATTGTGTCGAGGGATTCTAATTGACAGCTGTCCAAATCCCCAAGGATAGATCCTGCTGCTTCTCTCTCAGAAGAGGAATTATGAGTGGAAAAAAAAAACAAAAAAAAAAACAAGGGCTTAACTGTGGCATTAGGATTCCTGCACTTTGATATTCTCTCTCACCCACTCTCTCTCTCTCGCCGCGTATTTTCCTTCACTCTGAAACGCAGACCAGTCAGTCACACTTAAAGAGTCTGTTCCCCGAAGATAATATTGGCCCATTTTCCTTAAATCTACTGGGATTTCGACGGACGCTCTTACAGGTGTACAAGTGGTGCTTTATGAAAGTGTGTGAACATGTACACACAGTGTGCACACGTGTGTATGTGTGCACATATTAGCATCGAAAAAAAAAAAAAAAAACTTGCGTTTTTATATAGCAATTATGTACTCACAAAGCAAGGAACAACAATGCATGTGTGTGTGTTGGTGTGAGCGCGGCATTATTTAAACTGTGTCTGGTCTGTGGCGTGTTCAGGCTGGACCCAGATGCTCTGTTCCTCTGAGACATGATGAAATGAGGGGAAATTAGGGAGGAACAGCGACGGACACAGGACTTACGCGGCGGCCCACAGGGAGGGACTGCTGGGAGCTGGGGATGTGAGTCGGTGTAAAGGCCGGCCATCTCCAGGTCTCTGCCCAGACAGGAAGAGATCTGTTACACATGAGAGACACACACATGCATTTTCGCACAGATTAGCACATTAGCACAAGCAGATGGTTCTGCTGCATACTTCTAATATTGCATTCAAATTGGTGCTCTAGAATCATTTTTATGCACCCAAAAATAGTAAAAGGTATGTAGGCATTAACAGATAGGGCATGCAGCAGGTTTTAGTGCAGGGCTGGTATAAATGATTTCATTTTAAAAGAAGTGCTACAAAAAGGACAATAGTGAACACACTTGCGGAGACAAAAGACATGAGGCAGGCTTATACACATGCAAACAGAGGTAGACAGAGACAAGGCATGTGTGAAATCAGAGAAAAGTTGTAATAGTCTAGCCTAGAGACACTCGCCTATGGACCAAAAGGTTCAAACCCCACGTACTACCATTGTGTCCCTGATCAAGACATTGTGTCTCCAGGGGGGGACTGTCCCTGTAACTACTGATTGTAAGTCGCTCTGGATAAGGGCATCTGATATATGCCCAAAATTTAAAGGTGTGGCTAGGTTTCCCAATCATTTGACCACCATGCGCACCCAACATGCCTGTACATGACACACGGAAATACACTCACGATATGTGTATAACTGAAGAACACAAAAAGAACTATTTCAAATTTTAAACCGTAGAGAAAATATTGTCTTGCTACAGCACCCTTCACTAATATTGGCATCCCTTTCAAAAATGAGTGAAACAGATTAGGAAAAATTCTGCTTTGTTGAAGTACCATCATCTTATACTGAACAACGATTAGAAAAGTCTGACTTTCAATGCAAAGAAAAATAATCAAATCCCTCATCAAGAAATAAACCTTTTTAACAACAAAAAAACATGTGCCTCTAACAGTGACTTTTTTGTCATTGGGATACGCAGATACATAATAGTGGAGGGAACTGTATATTGATTTCCTCACCCCTGTTCTGTACTTCAGATGCCCTTTGCTGAATGCCAATGGATGTTTAATGCAAAAAGTCAAGGCTGTGATCGAATGGTGATGAATTCCTTATTAATGTGCACAAGACACACATAGGCACACACACACACACACACACACACACATATACAACAGCATCTGAATCAAAATAGAGTCGTCATTCGTCATTCCCTCCCAGCCTCACTTCCATCAGTCCTCCAAGGAAGATGACAGGAGGCAGGGCACCTGAAGCAGAGCGACCAATCCGGGCTGCCAAGCAAAACTGGCATCTTTCCCTGACTCCTCATCCTGCTGCCACAGTGAACCGAGAGCCATGATTCAAATCTCATTTGGCGTGCTGCCCTCCTGTAGCGTTACAAGGTGCACAATCTAAACCAGTATAATCAGTGTAATCATAATCAGTGCTTTATCATGTAACTCCGCCTCCATGTTTGAATGGCAGATTAGCAGTAGAGGACTCATGTACTGGAAATACTGTAAGAATATTTCTCCCTGTGGAGCTAAAAAGGCTTGGTTTTTCTAGCGCACCCTCAGTTTTGTGACGCTCAGGGCAGAACAGCTCAGACACCTCCTTCTGTTATTTGTGTGACACCTCAGATGGATTGTGGGATTGAAGAGGAGTCCTTCGTAAGGAGGCTGCAGTACACAGGCTCGGCGAGTCAGTCCGATTAGACTTTTTTTTTCTGTCTCTCTTCCCTTCCACGGCGCTTTGAGAATCGAAAGGTCGGCCGTGGCTGTGGGGCCCTCTGGATGTCTGTTTGCCTCTTCAATCAAAACGGCCCTTCTTTCATCAGCTAATGTGATCTAAGACAGCTGAAGGCAACAGTAACATGTGAATGCTTTTAATGCTGTCGTTTTATTGTGCTCCATTCCCCAATTCAATGAAAACAATCATATCTTATCTTGTTTTTTTTTTATTTTATTTTGGATTGTAGTTTTTTTTTTTATGGGGCTGAAAAATGAGAGCAGGAACACAAATTCAACACTGCCTCCCAATGTACCGAAATATTGCATTTTGACCTCTGTACTGTAAGGTACTTGCCAAGTATTTACCCTGAACAGCCTGGGAATGTCATGTGTCTGACCCGAGTGTCTCGCTGCCTCTGCTTGACCCGCGTATTCTGTTTATTTCGACAGCCAGCGTTTCGTAGCCACGACACGCTTTTGCGGGATTAGATGTGTGTGTGGCAGGAGGTACTGGCACAGAGGTATGTAATCCTATGGATTTGCCTGTGGTTCTGCCGATGTCCTGAAACACGCTTCACATATCCATCTACTACTATCAGTCAGTGAGAGCTGAAGGTACCCGGGAGCTGCTATGAATTCGTTTTACTTCGTCCTCGTATTGATAGCCTCTCCAAAGCAATCTCGTGTTACCATGGTGATTCCTCATGCAAATGCATGCTCTGCATGTGCCTACACCCTTAATAAGAGGCCATCTGAGTGTAGCTTTTAGCCCGTCCCACAGCGGGCTGATTGACATGCCTGGAATCGTGACGGTCCGTTTTGAGTGGGTGGCTGTGTGGCCTTCATGAATCTCCACCACAGGGTGGCAGTGTTGGGCTGATTAGTCAAATAAATGGGATACTAAGGAGATGAAAGACGCCCTCTGGAATGCCATTTCTTACTCTCAGTATCACCAGATCCTTAGGTGTACCATGTAGGAGGTGGGGTGCAATGGGGTGACAGTAGCACATGCCCTTCATGCCTCCCATGCAGCATCCATGTGTTGGTCTCCACCCTCTCCCCCTATTATGGTGCTCAAGGGCGGGGGAGGCAGAGGTTTCGGGGGTGAGGTGCTGTGAACAGGCAGTGGTCGGCAGACCTGAGCACCGCTGCACGTGTGGACGGTGCCAGCGGTGCCCAGGTGGCCAGAGTGTGAATGGTACGGAGAAAGAGAGAGGAAGAGCGGGCGAGCCACTCACCTTCAGGCTGGGCAGCGTTCAGCAGACTGCAGGGCTTTGCTGTGTGGATGCTACGCTCTGCTGTCGGATTCCACAGCTGCCCGCGGGCTGCACTGACTCGCTATCGTCACCTTGTGTCCTAAACTGGCACAACATCTGCTGGGAAACGCTAGGACAGTGTCACTGTCCGTTCTGGAATAAAAAGGATCGTTGATTCCAGGACATCGTGTTCGTTTCATTAACAAACCGATATCTGGTTAGAGCACCTAGCTTGATTGCAAAATGCATTCACTGTGTTTTGTGCTTTTAATGAATAACCTCACTAACAAATGGCTTTCTTTTTTATATGTAGTTCCTTTTGCATGGTGTGTGTGGAAATTAATTTGCACTGTTCAAAATAGCTCAACTGTAACTCAACATTTGACTTCACTAAGCAATTAACTGGGTGTGGTCAAACGATTCCGCTGATATGTTGGTTTTTCCGCTATCTGTCTAATCATGATATGTGCGTCAGATTGAGCACCATAATAGGGGGAGAGGGTGGAGACCAACACATGGATGCTGCATGGGAGGCATGAAGGGCATGTGCTACTGTCACCCCATTGCACTGAGTCCAGTGTGAACTGAAAACACCCTTCAGAATTACCTTCGAGGTTTCAGGTAATTCCAGGGTGGAAGCCACTGATATCCTGTAATGGCTGCAGTTATGCGTGATTCTAGTCCCCTGGTTTCAGCATCAGTTACATAATCAGCAAGGGTTGTGGAGCCCTGCAAAAAAAAAATGGTGCATTCAAAATGCTATTTGAGGCTGTCAGACCTTGTGAGGAGGGCTTGAGGAGACAAGCAACAAACCGCAGGGCAAGAAATCCTTCTGACCTTTCTGGCCGAGCTCAGGTATCTTCAGCCTGTGCTACTACTTACAACTGCAAAGTCACTGTCACCTCCATCTGTGTTCTCTAAAGACTCTTGTACATTGTGTGATGCTTTGATGATGAATTATGAACATTGTGCCTTAAAAAAAACGCAGTGCAACGGATCAACAAAGATAAAGTTAAGTCTATCGCAGTCCTTTTCCCGACCTCACACACTGATTGGCCAAGAGGCAATCTGATGCATCAGCACTCTGAACATCCCTCTTCCATCTGATTTACCTTGCAGTGTACAGTATGAAGCATCTGCTGCCTACCTGACTATTGAATCAATGTTGCTTAGCAACAATGCCAACAGATTTTTGAATTGTTTTTCAGTGAAAAGGCTAAATCTAAACTATTTCAGTGAGTGTGTGTCTGTGTGTATTTATTCGTGCAACAATGATACAGTGAGGCCATGCTGCACTGTTCAGTCTAATAGAATACACTCCCTCTTCAGTATTATTGAGTGTTTTGATTTGCCACTCAATTTTCTCCCATTTATTTGAACAGGGATGCTACTGTCACTTCTGACCGCCACGTGTTCCCAAATGGAGGCGTACTTTCGGGGAACGATGGCGATTGGATGTACATAACATCATGTACTGGACGTTAAGGAGGGTGTTGAGTATGCTATTTGGGGGCCAGTTTTCCAGACAGGCGTTAATACCCTAACACAGGAGCTTTTACATGTCTCTCTAGGGAAGCAGACATGACTTCATACGTCCTTCCTGTCCCGCTAAATGAGGCCTGGAGTGATGGATTGGGTTGCTGGTCTTACTGCTGAGGAGCATGCAATGGTCTTTTTGGTTTGGCTCCTGGTCACATGATTCCCATGATTCCTTGTGATGAGTTTACTGAGCTCAGCCCAGTTAGTTCACTGCTTATTGTGAGCTGGATACTGGATACAATGTGAGCTGCATACTGGATACAATTGAAAGTCCAATTTGATCATGATCATTCTTTCAGTGCTCCACCCCCATTTATTATTCATCATTGGCAAATTACATTTTCTTCAAATCATTACAATGCAAGAGATTCTTTACAAAAAACGAAATACTTGCAAGCATTATATGTTTAAACGGAATATGCCCTTTGTAGCGCCACCATTTGTAGGGAGTGAGGGAGTGAGAGGGCGAAGAGGAAGAGGAGGAGAGAGTGCCGTGACTCATTTGAGGATGGGATGCGTGCAGCGGTTCCCTGCCTCTGGGTGGCTTTAGCGTTCTAAAAAGCTCGCACTTTAAGGCCAGCCAGGCTTGATTTATATGCTAAGCATCAGGGAGACGCTAATGTGCAGCGGAAAGGATGTGCTTTTTTATAGCAGGGTGGTTATTGGGCCTCTCTTCCGCCCCCAAGCTTTTAGAGTTCTGGGCCACTGTCCTCAGCCAAAGTGGATCTGGAGATGTTCTACTGCGTCAAATGCCAGAGACAGAAGTCTATGCTACTTTTATTACTAATTTGTTCATTTATTCATCCAATTTCAATACATCTATAATAAATTTACAATAGATTTATTACTATAGATCCTAAACAATGAAGTTTGCATGTGTGTGTGTGCGTCTTCAGAAAATGACAATAAACATTAGAAGACCCCGGCTACTATTTTCACTTCTTTCGGAAACTCTAAACCTGCAAAGTGTCTTTCCAAAATATGTTCAAGAGCTATTAATATCCCATGATGCCATCACAGAGCATGCCTTTAACCCAGGACGGTTTCATGCACATTAAAGCACACACACAACCCTCACCCCTTATGACATGACAGTACCCTCCTTCAAAGGATCTCTTGTCTCACCAAAACATCAGCTCTCAGTCCAGAGTGATGATTGACACGTGGCTGCCAGCATCACCCATCTGACTCTTCAATGTGCCACACTGCAGTTGGTAAGTCTGTGCTTTTCAAGAGCTATTTTGTTCCCCGCTATTGTACCCACTCATACACACATACCCCCGATATTGTAACATACACACATACCCCCCATTTTACACACATACACACGTCTGCCTGGCACTACGTTAGATGGGCTGTGCATGCTTTCTTCGCGGTTTTTGGTTTTGGTTAGCAGGCGGGGTCATGAGGGTATTAACCAAGGGGTTCAGGCCAAGGGGTTCAGGGATGCTGCTTTACTCCTGCCCATGTCATGTGTTGACAGGTGGGACTTAAGCATCCTCTCTGGCTCCTCCCATTATAAACTTTGTTCAGCAGAACAAACCCTATTGGCCCTGCCCCCAACAACCGAGACAGTTTAAATACATGCTGAATTATTTTTACATTGCAGGTAATGGTCAGATGTTGCTCTCTGATTTACTAGAGATTTGGGGTTTTGCCTGCATGACTTCCAAACTTATATTCACAGTGGCATTTTTTGAGACGGGCGACATTGCCCAAAGTGGCATTGTGGTAGGGGCGGCATCACGGATATTGGCAATTTTTTTGCGCCTGTGCCCATGCTTCCCTGACATCATGATTGCATGGGTACTGATCGATTTTCTATTCCCCATTTGCTGGGTGTAAGGGCACCTTGATTTTGCAAGGTGCGTCTGCTGCTTGCTGCAGAGGGAGGGGCGGCAGGAGATTCTCTGAGTGGCTGGAGGAGCGTCTAATAACCAGCTCACATCGTAAAACACGATGCACAACGTCTCTGCGGCGCTCATGGCACTGCGTTAGGACAGCTGCAGCGTGGCAGATTACACTATTGAATTCTGGATAGTGGCCAAAGATCATAGGAATAATAGCATTGCCCACTGCTTTTTACCAAGGTCTCTGTGACAGTATAAACACAGTGGCCTAGAAGTGCAAACAAATTAACATTTCATAAAAGAAATGAACAATTCCCAAAACAAAAAAAACATTTCATGAAACAAATTTACATTTTGCCAAACAAATGAACTTTTCATAAAACAAACTAACAATTCATGAAAAAAAATGTTCAAAAGTGAAACCAAATTTACAAATACTTTTCCTGATTGCAGAAACACTTTTATAAAAAGCAAGCAACTCAAAACAGAAATGGCAGGTACGATTGACTGGCAGTGGGCGTGGTGTCATACAAACAGCTTTGCGAGATGATGTAAAGGGAGCCTGACACTGTACGTGATGCTTTGTCTGTTTTTTGGGAATCATTTCAGTACACTACACATAGTTTACATGATATAATCTTCGCATGGCGTTAAAATTAGTTTGCGGTGACTTACAGTCTTTGCCCATTGCTTGAACACTATGGACACATGTTTAACTTGAAGTTGTTGTTACTACACCTTAAAGTGTAACCATACCTTAAACAAAAGTGCTGCTTAGAACTTTAGTTGCAATTCTGCAACACACTCGTTTCTTTCTACAACACACTTGCTCCAGCTCACTACACACTATTTCATACATATTATTTGTTCAAAAATAATATCTTATGGTACCATTGGTTCAAAATACAAAACACATTGGGTAATTGAAATACTTAGACACACAGTGGAAAACAGAACACCAATCAGCCAGCTACAAAAAAAGCATGGAAGCAAGGAGAGCTAGAGGCAGAGGTAGAGAAAGAGGAAAGCAGACAGAGAGGGGAGGACGTGGTCGAAGAGGCCATGCAAGGACCATTATTTCTGATAACATAAGAGACACTCTGGTGGACCCTGTCATGAACCAGTCTGGTGGACCATGTCATGGCCTGACTATGAGGGACGCTGGGCAGAGAGTCCACCCTAATCTAAGCCGTTTCATAATTAGGACATTCAGACTGGAAAACAGGTCATCAACTCTCTACTCTACTAGGACTGTATCTAGAACATTTACCGTATTGTACCATATCACATGTACTGTACTTCATAGTGGCTAATGCTCCTTTTGAACAAAAGTAATAGTTCTGTGAAACATATGGTGATACCATGTTGAGATGTTTTAGTGTATGTTATAAGAAGCAAACCAATAACAATTTGTGGTTGCAATTTTCTATAGAATGACTAGTAGACCAACTGGGGATGGATGCCAACGCCTGTTCACCCAACAACAGGAGCTTGCCATTGTGAGCCAGGTTTTTAAAAAGCTGTAGGGTCGGGTTCAGACTGAATCCTGTCGGTTCAGGTCGGGTTGGGCCCAACTTTTTTTTCTTTTTGTTTGTCACCGCTACTGTGACCACCAAATTTTTTTTCTGCTTTCCACTTCACCCACAAGAACATCTATTTCGGTTTCCACATCTATTTTCAGTCGTCCCCCTTTTCCTGCTGCATTCCATGTGTTGGTGAACAACGTACTATAGGATCTCCTGGACCACTTTGTTTTCATCTACATCAACGACATCCTGATCTTCGCCAGAATGACAAACCCACATAACCCATGTCCGTATCTTCCTCCAACGTCTCCTGCAGAATGGACTATTAGTCAAACTAGACAGAAGCACCTTCTGCACCTCCAAAGTGGTCTTCCTTGAATTCCTCCTCAGCCCTCAAATGTCTCAGCTATGATAGACTGGCCCAATCTACATCAGGGCAGTTCTGTCACAGCAGCCTCCCACCGATGGTAAACCCATGCTGCCCACAAGGCAGACTCACAGCATCCTCAGGACCTCCTGCTTCCTCTGCCCTGGCCTCATCGATCCTGGTCCCACATCTCCCTTGACATGGGGTTGCCTCGATCCAATGGCCAGACGACTGTCCTCGTACTAGGACCTGTTTTGTAGCCCTTATCATCCTCCCCATGGCTGCCCAAATGGCAGACATCATTATCCAGGAGGTCATTAATAAGTACGAACCTCACGCAGACCTTGGGGGGTCCTGTCACACCTGGCAGCACCAGAACACTGGAGGGCATGTGGTCATCCCAGGGACAACCACCAATATAAATAACCTCTGGGCCCATGGTTATGTTGCCTGCTCATTGTTTGGTTTTTCCACAGTGCTGCTAGCCTCCTTTTCCCACTTAACTTGCCTTTGCTTGTACTTTTGTCCCTTGTTGATGACCGCCTTGCCAGCGACTCTTCTTACCAGACAATTCTCGCCCGTATTCTTTTGCCCAGAATGTTGCCAGTCTACCGCGTCTTCCACGACCATACGCCTACTCTGCAGTGACTTCTGAATCTTCTGACTCCCTGGGCACCCAGCTTCTCACCACAGATCCCACTCCTCCCAAGCCTAGCGTCGCCACACGCTCCACCCCAGCAATCCATGCTCCCTTGCCTGCTGTAGCTTCTCTATGCTCCCAGCAAATTTTGCCTGTTCCTGCCACATTAGCTCCACAGCCATATTCTTCACCTCTTCACTGCACGCCGGTAGTCAGTAAGCTAGTTCCTACTATGGCAGATGGTCCTTCCTTCCTTGTATTTGTTTATTTCTGTAAATCCTGGAGACAGGCTGGATGTGACAGCACTTGAGGCTCCCCATGTGCCACATCTTATACAATGCAACACATATCAGGTCCTCGGACAGGAGGGATAATGCATGCTTGTGTATGTGCATATGTGTTAGGCAGCGGGTCACTTATCATCCTCTCACAGCATCAAGCTCTTCTCATCTTGACCTCCCTCTAATGAAAAGAAGTGCAAGACCTGCATCTAAACTCTTTTCAGTTCTGGTCCTCAGTGGTGGAAGCAACATCCTGTTACAATCAGAACGGTCAAGTCCAAGTGAAAATTAAAGACACACCCTTTAAAGGAGTATATACTGGACTAAATACACACACAAAATGTAAATATAAATGTGATTGTGATATTTTGAGTGAAAAATACCTTTTGTTACGTTTTTATGGTTATGTCTATCTTTGTAGTTTGTCGGTTGCCTGGTGGCAAACCCCTACAGATGTATGCAAAGACACACACACACACAAACACACACGTTTACTACCATCCCAGGCCCTGTGTGTGTAAACTGTGACACTGTGAGACAACTCTCATTACATCATGAGACACCACGGTCACCAACCTCATCCTCTGCCCCCATCCCATCCTGGCAGGAAAGGTCTTCATCACAACAAGGGAGAATACTTTAGTAAGGTAATCTCAAAAAACAGCCGGAGGAATGACAAACGGCTCCTTTTCTTTATTATATTTTAAGAGCAACACAGAACCCCTGCACCTCTATATATAGCACCCTTATGTAACAGCTGGCTTGCACCTATCGGATGTGCTCCCACCCATCGGTAAGATTATTGACTAAGGAAATGCGTTTTCCTACTGTACGAGGCGGAGCATCTGTCCCCCGCCACCGGCTTTTTCTGTGTGCCTCGGCTGTCTTCACCTGGTTCAGCATCTGCACGGCTCCCCCCCATTATATAAGCGCTGGTGAATGTGGGCCATGCCTTCACCATAGCTAACAGCCCTCCGCATGGAAATGAGCCTATCGGGGTGAGAGATGCTTCTAGAGGTGGGCTGAGGAGAGCTGAGGAGCTGCCGAAGATGTAAAAGTTGCAGAGCTTAAAAGTATCAGGGCTTTTATTTCTTCAGTTTTCTGCTTTTTTCTATATGTGTGTGTGTGTTTTGTGGATTAAGGAGTTGGTTTGATGATTCATTATATGTCGGGGGAGGGAAGGAACTGTCATTGAAATCAGCCAATTATTTTGTTTTGCAAAATGACATAATTGTCCTAATCTTTCCCTGTCAATCAGCAGATGTGAGACGGGAAAATGAGCAATACAACGGCAACTTGTTTTATGACCTTTTGTGAACACGCCTCCCATGGAAGAACACAAATCCAAGCATGGCTAACATATTGCGTTCTACACTGAACATTCTTTATACACATTTGTGCACACAGCTCTGGATTTGGGTCCTGCCACGCCACGCGCTCAGTATCTAGCTTTAATGGGTCTTTTTCATGCAGTAGGAATTCATGCATGTGCACAAGCCTTGGTCCTTGCAGACCTATTAAATAAATTAGTAAAGGAGCGGCTTGCTTATTACTGACATATAGTGTGTGCCCTTTTCTGTTGAGCTCTTTTCTCCTTGTTTAAAAGTGGCTCCTATTACGTTGAAAATTTCATTTCTAGGCTATATAATTTTCCCAGAGAATGCATTTATTTTTGTTTCAACGGAAACATCTAGCAGGAATGAAGTTGGGCAGGAATGAGATGCAAGGCAGGTTGGACAAAGCTGTCACGGTCTGAACACTGGTTCAGCTCTGTCTGCTGTTTGTTTTGGCTTAAGGGAAGTGCAACCGAGGGGTCAGCATCCAGACGGTGTCAAAAATGCAGCCCATCCTTTCTACAGAGTACACACCCAAACATGCTCTGACACAAAAAAAAAGACTTTCATTCAAGGAACTTATTTTTTTTTGCCCTGATTTTTCCACAAGGTGGAATAGTCCACTAGCCCACTAGACCAGAGGAAGTCTGCAACAACTGCATGCAGACGCCTGTTTGTCTCTCAGCCTTTTATCTTATAAGTTCATTAAAGACTTTGTTTGTCCCTCTTCATCCTTCTTTAATGACTGGTCCAGTGAGCAAAAGACTGGGCTGTGTTGATTCTGCTTTTTGACGACCAAGACTGTCTCCAGCACAGACAGGACTGTCTAACATTCTCAGTGCAGTAGGGAGGCACGTGACCATTACTCTAGACCTGTGTGGGAAAAAAAAAAGTCCTCGTCAGGTTGCAGCTCTTGCAGCTCTTTCTGGACAATAATGAAGGAATTCCTCCCCGTCAACTTGTGAGTCTGTGGCGGCATTACTGGCATTTTTCTTTTCTTTTTTTCATCGCTCCCTTCCCGAATACCTTCAGATGGCCTTCCCACCAGGCTACAGTTACATCAGTAATTAGTCTGCCTTGTGTCTTCTCTTCCGTGCATCAAAGCTCGGCTTTTAGACCCCCCCGCTCCTTCATTGTCCTTTCATCAGCCAAATTCTCGTGGAGGGCTTTGCAATTAATTTTGACCCGAATGTGTGGCATTTGTTTCCGAAATGTGTGTGTTTCCTTCTGCTTGTGTGGGAAAGCTGGCGTGTGCAGTGTAATGCAGCCAGCAGCGCTCTGCTGGTGCTCTGTGATCTCCTCTCCTCTACCCTCTTATTCTCTCCTCTCCTGCCTGTGTGTGTTTTTGTGTGCATCTCCTGCTCCAGGCAAAGCCTCTTCTGTTCACTGCTGTCCCGTTAGCTCACACTTCCCCCAGAATTCACTTGCCTCTCAGTGACTGCAGTCAAAGGAAGCATCAGTGTGGGCATTAAAACCCCTGTCCCTTGGCAAAAAAAAGAGAAGCTACATTAGCTATTCAACTCACACAGGAGGCATTCATACAAGCAAAGAAAGAGGGGCTCAATGGGTGACATTTACTATAGGAGGCTGCTGAGTTCTATAGCTGGTTGGGTGGTGAGTTGTTAAACACACACACAGCACAGTACAACGTGTGTGTGTCTTCATTCCTTATGAACACTTCAATGTTTCAATAAAAAGAGGATTTCTGATTTCAGAAACAAACCTTGGCTGTTGTTGTGAGATCTTACACTAAAAAAAATTTAGTAGAGTAGATTGTTCTGATTAGTACTACATGAAAATATTAGTTGGATCAATAATTTGGCCTTCATAGTCTTGCTTTATTTAGAAAACGTCTTAACATAGTTCTCATTCAGCATGTCCGAACACATAAAGCCATTATCAATATTTGTTTTTACCAAATACATCTAGACAACACATATAATTTGTTTGGAATAAATTTGACAATTTTGGCATAAAACTTTTCATTCCTTGTGCCAATGGACTAGCCAGGTTCTGCCTGTGCTCATGTGTGCTGGGTCCTGAACACCCACACGTGCCACCTACAAGGACACTTTAAATGTGAGCCAATGTCTCATGTTTTCTGTTGGTCTTTATGGCTGCGTGATGCTGGATTTTTGTTTCTGTTTATTAAAAATTGACTATGTTTTCAATGTCTATGTGTTCGTACCTCCTTCCTCTCATGTGGCATTAGAGTCAGGCTTCTTTTAATCATTTTAAGCATCTAAAGACTAAAAGCCTTCGTTTTTTCCTCTCCGTCACTATTCATCATTAATGGCTACTTCTGTTGTTAGCGGCTTGCTGACGTTCACATTGCGTTCTGAAAATACTGACTCTAGTGAAGCTCATCTTGCAGTCGGCCTGAATTCCCTCCCTGCTCTATTAACTTAATGAGAGAAAAGATGCAGAAATCCAAAATCCACTGAGGGAAGGGCTAGGTGCCATGGCCCAGATTAGACAGTTAACAGAGATATAGCAATGACAAAAGTCATTATATCAGAAGGTTTAGTCCATATCAGTGAAAACACAAGACCTGAACATGTGCCAAACCCAGATGAGGACCTGAACATGGACAAGATAGGAAGACAGGATCAGTGGGTGGGAAAAAAAATAATTCACTGGACTGTGTTCAAAAACACCAAACACTCTATTTCAGTTTAATTCACCACATGATTTAGATTTTTTAGCATCACACACACCTTTACGCAATCTTATTTTGAGCCAGATAAAGAATTAATCTAGAGCATTTTTAAAATATGGATCAAAATTTGCTATTAAAAGTTTCATTCAGATTAAATTAAATAAACAAACCCAGTCTATAAAAAAACATTAAAATAGTATAATTTTTATTCATTCATGTAGTATATGTCTTTAACATGACAGTTAAGAAAGATTTCAATTGAACATAGACAGTTCACAAGGCACATGTGTACTACATGGTGCTTTATTAAGGAATGGAACATAAACATGAACAGAGTAACTCTCAGATAGGTATGAATAGCTCATGCACCACAGATGAGCGACGAGGAATGGAGACAATGAGGGAGCTTATACAAGTACAGTTATTATATACACAATCTAATTAGGGCTGAGACAGAGGTGTCTGTATGTGTGTCTATTTTTCTATTGAGCTGGTGAGTGTGTGTGTATGTATGTGTGTGTGTGTATATATATACACACACACATACATACACACACACTCACCAGCTCAATAGAAAAATAGAATGAAGCCATAAAGGTTTTTTTGTTTTGGATCTGTGATACCCCAGGGCCTTGGGGCTGTCACAGCAGGTGCCCATGCATCTGAGTATGGATTCCCAATCCAGTGCACCTGGCACTAATTGGGCTTAATGGATCGGGACTCCCATAAAACCGGAATGCAGCAGGTGGTCCAACGCTGCGACATTACAGTGAAATCTGTTCATTACTGTTTGTATATTGTCAGTTCCTGCCAATTGCCACACGCCTGCAAGTGCGTTTTTGTTTGTTTACTTTGTTTTGGCCCTCATGCTGGTTTTCCTTTTGTTGTGTTTAATAATTTTTTCAGATGTCACATTTCTGTGCTTCCTTTCCCCGTCAGCCCACAGACGTGACAGGATCTTAATTGTTAATCTCAATGGAAAAGACAACATATTGAGCTGGTTAATATTTTCTCTATAAATTTGTATAGGTGACATGTCGTGGTATCAGAGTAACTGTAAATATGAATATTATTAATCTGAATGAAGATACTCTGTTTCGATTTGAATCAACAATGATAATGATGTCAGGGACAAAAGAGGTTGGGGAACGAGAAGTATCAGAAACGAGGACGTGGGGCACACTGGTGACCAGTGAGGTGGGTTTGGAATGATAGCGCTGGAGTTGTGCAGTAGCTACGGGGCACTATCCTCAGAGTAGCTGAACTGGAAGGCAGCTGGCTGTAACCGTGGTCGACGAGTGTGGGTGGTTCCGGGAGAGGATGTAGAACCAGAGACGGGAATCATGGTCGTGGATGGAAAAGGCAGTCTGTAACATCAGGGGCAAACAAGAGTCAGAACAGCAATCCAAAAGCATGGTCAAGAAGAAGGCAGTCAGCTCGAGTGATACTGAATGGATTGTCATTGTGAAACACTGCAGCGCACACAACAAAATTTGTCCTTTGTTTTTAACCATCACCCTTGGTGAGCGGTGAGCAGCCATGCCAGGCGCCTGGGGAGCAGTGTGTGGGGACGGTGCTTTGCTCAGATTCGAATCGGCCACCTTTTAATTATAGATCTGCATCCCTACCCGCTAGGCCACCACTGCCCCACCACTGCCCCACTCAATCCAGGTAACGGCTTACAGCAAACATGATAAATATCAACGAATGAGTAAGCAATTGTTCTTGCTCTTCACCTCCTTTTTCCGGGTCGGCGAAGTCAAGGTCACCCCGGTGCCCTCTGGTGGCCCAGTGGGTGAGTGGCAGCAATGGTAAAAAAGGAGATAGACCTAAGGGTATTGGATTTAATGGTATGTAGAAACCATTTAGAATATCCTCTAGTGTGGAGGGTCTGAATGAGGATGGAGATGGCTTCTTCAAAAGTAAAATATGAGAGTGAATGAATCTGGACGTGATTGTGTCAGAAATGTGTCTAAATGTGTCCTGCTGTATGTCTAGATTAGTATAAAGACTGTCAATATCTCTAGAAAATTAATGTGAGGGCAGAATCAGAAATATTGCATATTTTTGTGGATCTTGGGGAGGAGATAGAACCTGTTGGGATATCAGGACCAAAAAGAAAATGTGATTGAACGTTTGTGATTTATATGTAATTGTAGAGTTGTAGACTTACTTTGGTAACATAAATTTTTTATTTAATATTTTTTGTACCATATATATGGGTGATAAGGAATATGTTCTGAATTTGGTTGAATGTGAACTATTATTGAGTAGGGCAAAAAAGAAAGGTGCTAATAAATGGGTCTGCAATATTCAAACCCAAATAACTACACTGCAATTGAACTATTTGTATGATGTATTGGCCCATTGCTTTGACAAAAGCTGCACAGGTGGACTGACACTGTGAAAAATTGAGTTTTCACTGATCTATGGAAAAACCATTGGGGCAGCTCTAACAGGGTTGGATGATCACATGGTGCAATGGCTGATGATGAGTCCCATGAGACAACACCAAGCTGAGACAGACTGCATGCAGTGGGTGGAGACGGGGTGGCCACTTCGCTTCACTAACATTCACACTTTCTCTCAAACACTGCAGATCATTTTCAGGCGTTGTAAATCAATATCACCCTGATTTGCTTCACACTAATCTATCTGCAGCGTAATTAATGTCAGTGGGGTTGTTTTTATAGCTGACTAAATGCCCTTATCTCTACTGAATGGACTAGAACACTGTAAAGGGCATTACATGCAGGTCATATCACCCAGCAATGGATGAATCACATGTAATAGTTTCTTCCAATACACACAGTTCAACATATGTGCTGAAATGAGGTGGTTGCACGTATGTTATAGTTCACTAAATGATTTACATCTTGCTGCTCAATCTGCTGGTGCTTGTCTAAGTTGAGCTACTGAGTGGATATTGACACAAATCCTCAATGGCATAGTCGGATCAAGTTGTTGCCGTAAAATTGGTAATAGCCGTCTGAAGCAATGGAGAGCTTCCAGGCTGTCTCTAACATGATCATTTCTCATTGACCTGGCACCACTGCTAAGCTAACTGTAATGATTCTCTGAGGCTAGGGGACATCTCCCTCATCAACACAAGCTTCTAAAGGGGTGCTCTGCGTTTCGTCATCACCAGAATATCACGCCACGACAGCCTAACTGGATTTCAACTACACTGTCTTCTTTCTCTTGTGATTCAGTGTCCGTTGTCAAATTAAATTGTTCATGCAATGCATGTTCCATTTTGCCTTAGGTAGCAAAATTAGCATCATCTATAAATGTATTTTCTTTTCCACCAGAGGCTCAACTGTTTTTTTTTGTTTTTTTTTGCCATTTTGTGTGTTTTGTTTTTTTTTTTAGATTTAAAAAAAAAAAAAAACTAAATTGGTGTACAGACTCCAATTTATTGCATCCCATACCAGGGAGGCAATTCAAAACAGTCATGGGTCCTAGTGTGACGTTTCCAGGCAAAACTCACAAATTCAAATAACAGGAGACTCCTAAGTCCAATTGAAAAGCAGTGAGGCCCTTGGAGGATATCTCACAGACCTTAGATTGCACACAAATTCATTTAATTTTGACTTCTAGCCCGAAGCAGGCAATTACTCATAACATTAAAAGCAGGCATAACCAACAAATGTTAACCAAATGCAGAAGGACAGCCTCAGCTTACATGGAAATTGCTGGAAAGATTGCTGGAATAATGAAGATTCATAAAATACTGTCCATTGCATAGAAAGCAAAGTCATGTTGACCATGAACTCTGCATTAAAACTGAACTAGCTGTTGTGTTAATTCCAATGAGAGGAGAGGGACCAATAAAAGTGTCATGGCAGCGGGACAGTGCAGGAGGAAAGGACCCATTTGCACGACTTTCTTGGAACAGGGGTTTTAATAACAACACACATAATAGAGGACACAAACAGAAAATTACCTGATGCTCATTGGTTTTTCCAGATTTTTTCAAGTGATGAGGTGATGAGAGGTCTTTTAAAAGATTATTGAAGAAAAGATTGACAAAGATGGATCTCCCTTGAACAAACACTCTCTCAGTAAGATGGAAATTTGCAGGGAGCTGCTCTCCTGATGTACCCATTTTGGCCAAAACAACAGATTGTTGGGTTGTTATCACCCTTCCAAGGTGAACATGTGAGGCTTACTGTCCCTTGCTTACAAGAGGACTAGACTAGAGAACATGGCTATATTTAAACATATAGATCAAGTGAACACAATCAGGAATTAGGATGAGACCCCAAAAAACTCCCCCAGAACTGTGACAAAATGATTACTATCTTGTCTTATTCCATCTTTAGTATTGTCATGGATCAGAGTGGGGTCAACTTTCACTAAGAATGTGGAAAGTCCATGAGTCTTTTGCTAACTACAGTGGCCCAGAAGGGTCAACACAATTGCAAATGTACAACTTTATTCATGGATAGGGTTAGTGGTTAGGTTTAGGGGTAGGGTTAGGAGGAGGTTACTGGAGGAAACAGACCCCTTATCAGTAGGTTGCCGGTTCAAATCCTGAACCGCCAAGGTCCCGCTGAGGTGCCACTGAGCAAAGCACCACGCACTGCTCCCTGGGCACCTTTCATGGCTGCCCACTGCTCCCCAAGGGTGATGGGTAAAAGCACCACATGCTGTGTGGTGTTTCACAATGACAATCACTTCACTTTCACTTACTTGTTTCTGGCTACTGTGGAGCTTTACACCTCACAGCAGCTGCAGCCAGACACTCCTCATAACTTCTGGTGTGCGTAACTTCCATTGCTTTTGCATTCTTGTTGACCCGTCTGTGACCACCGTATCTCACCCTTCTGATGTCATCCCAACACACTGTAGGTGTCGGGAATTTAAACAAACAACCTCAATTAATTGATTTACATGTGGAATTCATAAGAATGTCTCTTGCGCCCTATTTTATTACTTTGTGAAACCTGGATAGTAATTATCTGTGTTATAGTCCATAGATGCTTAAAGAATATGATAACATATCCAAAATATATAAGAGACATACGATGACTATGTTAGTGATATATGTGTGTCTTGCATCCTTTTTCATTTTTTCCACTTTTGCCCTCAAGTTTTCTGCATGCAGCCTCCCACATGATGTCTCATATGTGCTCACAGTGTGACACCGGGATGCATATGTGACCTGTTAAGCACAGCACATGCTGCTCTCCACTCGGAGCCAAAAAAAGGCACCATCTTTTACCAGTTTTAGAAGGCATTTGACTTGAATATCTGCTCACGTGTATTAATTTTCTCTTAAGAGAGTAATTATTGTCCTATTGTACTGTGTTATATATAGGTAAGGAAACCCGTTTTATATACTTATTTCCTCAAGCTATTTAAAAGTATACAAGCGGTGTCAAAGGGGCTGATTTTCAAATGTTAACACATACATTTTTATGTGTTAAAGGAATTTGTATTTATTTATGTCATTTGTATTTACGTCTTTAATCTCAAAGGTTAATCAATGTAATACTTAGCTATAAACACTAGAGAATTACTGGTCAAGGATAGTAGAACAAAGTGTCATAAATTGTCATGGTGCACTTGTATCCATTTTCTTTTCTGAGCTTTCTGATCCGACCTACACACTCTGGCCCATTTCCAGAAGCCTTTTGTCAAGGTAATAGAATATTAACAGTGAGTTAAGCTGGTGTCTGGTGTATCATGTCTAGGGCAATGATCAGATCCAAACCACTGAAACAAGCTGCGTAATACATTACGTCCATGGGGAATCATCCTTTGGATCTCTGTGTCCTTATCCAGTTAGGTTAGCCTAGTACACTCAATATTCATGATTTATTTGCACTGATGATCAGTTTCACCCTAATATAAGCTCTCCTGGTTAAGCATGTCTTAATTGCAGAGGATGGTTTAAACTTCATCTTGACTCTTTCTGGACTTGAAATGCCTACCTTTTCCTAATTGTCGTGTGTCATTTGTGATTGCTGTGACATCTGCTTCCTTACATATCATGTGTACCTAATATTAAGGCAATGATATCACAATGCTTGTAGTTGAAAGAAAATGACACATATTAAAGTAACTCAAAATTTGGTAAATACATTTTTACATATTCAGGTTTTACCGTTAATGTAATGGAATACCACAGATTAATCCGTGGCTGTAGTTGCTTCACCACTTCAGGTGATTTGTGAAGTTTGCACTGACAACAGCTTATTGCTTTTGACAGTGGCTACAGTAGAGCCATGAACTCAGAATGAACTTTGCCCTTTCTTTATCTGAGCCACCAAGCGATGAGATGTTCAGATGAGATTTGTCACAGGAGAGACACTATGACCAATTCTCAAATTCTCTCTCTTTTTTGCTTCTAGACATTGTTAGAAATAACATTTTCGGGTTTCTGTATTCCTTTTTAAAATCTGCTTTTCACAGATTGTCTGTGGTTTCGTGGAGACTGTGTTGGAATGTGTCCTTGACGCTGAAAACAAATTCAGCACAATAATAAATAATAAAATAATACTTTTTGAAATCATATACTTTACACCAGATGCATTGTGTCGCCATAAATGTGTTACTTGTATGTCCGGTTCCTTGTATGTGTTCTTTTGTCCGGTTTGATTGTTTTGTGTCTGAATAATTTTTTATAATTTAATTTAAAATTCTATATGATCGTTTCAGTTAATAATGGTCCTGCCCAGGGCGAGTCACCGCCCCTCACCCGTGTTACTAAATGGGCTCCGGTACCCATGAATCTCATATGAATATGAAAGGACTTTTGATGGACTGCAGTTCTTACCAAGGATTTAATGTACAGTATTTCTATTCGACCCTTATATTGAAGAGGGTTAGTCGAGGTTTGTGGGGGGGCTGAGGGATTTCTGTGGGGCTAAGTGTGGGCATCATGTGACACTGATGATGTATGCGGGGAGGGGGGCAGTCGCAGTGGCTCAAATTTCAGCTAGATCAGCTCGCCAATTTCCATGCAAACAATAGAGCGATGGAGGAGCTCTCAATAATTGAACAGGCCTTGTCCTCCCCACTGCAGTGGCGGCGGCCATTATGCAACGGGTGAGTGGGCCGGCAGAGCCAGGAGGGTAGTGAAGAAGTGGACTGGGGGGCTGGTGGGCGGGCAGGCGGGCAGGAGGATGTTAGGTAGGGCAGCAGTCGGAGAGAGATAGAGAGCGAGAAGGTTATGGAGAACCTTGCATGTCCCATTGCCTCATCTTGCAAAAATTCACTGAAATAGCCTGATAATGAAGTAGAAAATCGTCAAGCCTGTAGTGATTTAGCCAGATCTTAGTGGCATAAAGATGCACATGTGCGTCAAAGTGACATTTGCACGTTGAATTTGCCCTGTCTATTCCATAGTGCTGCTTAAAGAGCGTAGCTGTTGGTAAACACTGGTCTCTGTTAAAATGCCTCCCAGTGTGTGAGCATATGTTTGGCATGCAGTGCACCGCCAAAAAGCTTCCCACGTTCTGCACAGTTCTGTGCCACTATGAAACTCACATCATGACACTGGAGAAGAACATGGTGACTTTTTACCAGGGCTCCACATGCAGCAGCTGGGATGCAATGGAGAGGCAACCACTGAGTGCGTTTGTGTGTGCGCTGCGTCTGAATCACTGCGTCCCTCCTCGCCTTTCTCTCTCTCTCTCTCTCTCTCTCTCTCTCTCACTCTCTGCTTTCTCTATCTCCACCCACGCTAACCTAACATGCACCATGCCCCAGGCTCTACTAAACCGTTCTGTTCATCTTGCTGCATCTTCTATTCACAGCACACACAGGCCAATAGGGACCCTGTAACAAGCGAGTTTCAAGTCTCAAAAAATATAAACAGCCTGTACATGCGTTATGAACACACAACATGCGGGAGGAAGAGTCATGCTTTTATGCTTAACATTTCTAGAACATTCTTGCCATTCAATCAGCTACTGGTAATATGAGTTCACTAAAGCCTCAACGTCTGAACCTGGGATTTGCGCCGAACAACCTTTCGTCTGTGCTGTTTACACTTCTTAAGTCATGCACGTGTGCTGCACGGCAGGTAACAGCATTGGGCATCACCTTGGTAATTACCACAGACAGCCCCAACTGCCGATTTTCCTGATTCGGTTTTTCTGCATTAAAACGCTGTAGAGCACAGTTAGAAAATGCTAGTGGACATAGCATGGACATAGTTCTGCTTTCATTTTGTAGCAAATACAATTCATAAATTACATTTTTGGTAGTCAGATGGTAAATAATTTGCCATTTTACATTTTGATTCACTTCCAGGACTGAACGCCAGTCCTAACCATTTTGGAATTCAAATCAGAATTGAATTGTAAAAAAACACACCTGGTTTAATGATGCAACAGACAATAATAATAAACTGTAACTGGATGCTAGCGTTTGCCATTATGATAATATGAAATTGTGTCATGGACTAATTCACATCAAGATCATCAGTGATAGCATCCATCTGATTGTTGATTAAATGACAAGTTCACTGCCATGGTACACTACGTACACTATCATACTGCATTTGGCAAACTAAGACAAATGAAACATTGGTATTTATGTCTGAAAGTTGAGTTATGGCAAATGGACCTTCTTTCTTTAAGGTAGAGACGTTTCATTCTGCATCCACAGATGTCAATCTGATGGAAGTTGGCCTGTGCTAATGCGGGGGCAGTAGTGGTCTAGCGGTTAAGGAAGCGGCCCCGTAATCAGAAGGATCCCGATCCGCCAAGGTGCCACTGAGGTGCCACTGAGTAAAGCACCGTCCCCACACACTGCTCCCCGGGCGCCTGTCATGGCTGCCCACTGCTCACCAAGGGTGATGGGTTAAATGCAGAGGACAAATTTCACTGTGTGCACCGTGTGCTGCTGTGTATCCCATGTGACAATCACTTCACTTCACTTTTTTTTTTTTTTTTAATATTAAGAATCATATTAAATGCAAACTGTCCATTGTAAACCACTAGGTTGCTAAACTACCTGGATGTAGATATATTGAGCTATAACTGTAGCTAACTGGTGATATATTGAGCATATTATATTATTTACATATATTATGTATAATATCTGCCCCCTTGGACACGTAATGTATGTAATATATACATTTTATATAATCAGTGACAGGAAATGTAAAACACTCACATTTGCACACTATAAACTATTCAATTTGAACAAAAATGGAAGATGTTCAATCGTAGGCAAAACTGTAGCGGTGTACAACTGCAGACGACACTGCCCTACACATGACACATTGTACCACATGAACATGTGCTAACGGAAGTGAGCTATTTCCGACACAGCAAAAGTGAATGTGACACAGTTGACAAGATTCCAGCCGTCCATCCAGCTCTGTCTCAGGCTCTTTGTTAAGGAGAGCTGCTGCCATAACTGAACATTGTGTCATAGGAATGGACCCCAGGGGCCTTGTCGACATTGAAGTCCGAGCGGGACCTTGACCCAAGCGCTAATGACAAATTATCCACTCGTCACGGCTAACAGCTGAACTTCTGTGAGACTCCAGCCCCACGGCATCACTCCGTAGTCCTGGAGGGGCTTGTTCTAATGAGAACAGAGTCCACATGCAGGCCCGTTCTGGTGCGAGATCAACGCCCTTACTCCCCATCCACCCATCATGAATAAAATATGCTGAAGTTTTTCTTTTTTCGCATGTTGCCTCTTGCTTCGTGATTTTTTTCTCTCCCTTGACTCCCCCTTGATGGCAGATACTCTTGATGTGTAATTCATGCTGAGCAGCCAGGGCTGTGTTGATCTGGTTTGATTCAGATGGTGTTCACAGTCCCAGCTTAGCCTATGAATCTGTGGCGCCCAGATTCTCCTTTGGGTTACCATGGACAGAAGATCTACTCTATTGTTTTTTGCACATGACCTTGCTGTTTCCAGGCTAAAAACCCAAACTCTGCTTTCAGAAGAAAGTGCCTTGAAGTCTCTGCAGTTTTTTTTTTTTTTAATATGGAGGATTTGGAGACTGTGTGTGTCACACAGTCTTTCTGTATTTCTGACTCTCTGTCGCTTTTTCTCCTCTGGCCTCTGTCTCCCCCTCTCTCCCCTCCGGGCTCTCCCTTCACTTTCCCAGTGTAATGCCAGACTCGGGGCCCAATTACAGTGGCTCGCCATCTGGCCCCATGTGGACATATGCTCCCGTGATTGACAGCGCATGGGCAAGGTGGCATCTGCCTAAATATAGTAGGTGCACCACCACGTTCCCTTCAACTGGTTAGCAATTCTGGCTGCAAGATATAGATCCAGATATAGAGGCTTCATGCAAGTCACATTTAAACAGAGATAATATATAATATCTCATTCAATTACAACTACTATTGCTACACCTGATTTTGACCTGTGATTTCCTTGTATATATGCCTCCATATTGTGTCTACAGTGCACAGTATGCTGAGTGGTTTTTAGCTTGGTGATAGTGTCTAGGTAGGTTACTTGAGTTCATTAAGTGATTGGGTCACAGGGCCAAGTTTTTAGTCATGCATTGCTTATTTTTTTGCCATTCGCATGTTCTGTCCCAGGTGCATGAGCAGAAAACTTTGCTGAAAACCAATTTGGTAAAAGATGCAGCAACCTGCCACCTGCTGACAGGCCACCTATTAAAGGTGAGGTGACACGCCAATCTGATTCGACGTCCAAAACTCATCTCTGAATAATCACTGGAAATAGGGCAAGCTCCTTTTCCCCCCTCTGCTGTCAAAATCGCAAAATCTACTTGGACATGCCCGCAAATGTTTTTCCACTTTTCCCACTTCCAGGGCCTTCAGTCTTTTCAGTGTCGGGTGTCTATGTATCCTGGTATATACTGTATAATGCATGATGTCAGTATTAAACACTTGAGGGTCGCGAATCATTTCTTCAGCTTTCAGTCTTCTTCAGAGTTGCCAATCAGGGTTGACTGATTTATTTAACATGGATGCTATCATATATTTAATAACCCTACACTGGAAAGAGTGCGTTCCCCTCAAGGTTCATGCGAGTAAATACAGAACATATTGCTATTTATGCAGGATTTTTATTCACAAAGGACTACTGAGCATGCAGGTGTTTGTTTACCTTGGGAGCTTCAACCATGTCAGTGTTGCCAATGTTTTAAACCCCTATAAGCACCGGCCTGGACCGACATGCTCAGGGAACAGTACATTCCGTATGAAGCCATGCTGTAGACACATATGGACCCACACTGAAATGCATACCTGCATCCCAGAATGTGCGGGGGTGTTGACACACGCTGGATGCTGAGGTCAGGATGAGTGTGTGGTGAGCATTCTCTTGTCCTCTTCATATCAACACACGTTTTTGAATTTCTATATCACTAATTGGTTAAAGGGGTAAATAGACTCATTGTTGGAACATTTCGATTTTTTGCATGAGAGTATCCACAAATCACGTCCTGCATTCTGAAACTGAGGGCTCATTGAAATCAGTTTATTCCGACTGAGAAGACGAAACTATGAATCTGTAAAACTGCTGCAACTTCACATAATCTAAAACTAAATGTTACTTAGTCAAGCACAGAACACAACAAATTCCTGCAGGTTTTGATGGCTCAAAATTAGTTGAATTGAAAGGTTCGGACCACTCAGATGTGCAATGTACACAGAGACCAGAGACAGCGGAGCTGTGGTGAAGAAGCCAAGAGATCATTGTATTGTTAACAGCAGAATGCCAACCCTGGGGTCATCTGAACAGATCCAGACCTTGTAGTGGGCCAGAAAAGCAAGGGGGAGGGAAAGAAATCATTTTCCTGTTTGCATGTCCTTAATCATTTGCCCGTCCATAATTGATGTGACAATATTGTGTTGCACTTTGGTGATGCTACGATATTTGAACTGATTAAGCAGCCACTTTGAGTCATCAATTAATCACACAGCTTTTGTTCCCCATTCTATGTTGCACGACTTTTTACTCGCATACTATTTATAAGTCCGACTTATAAACAAATTAAAAATGAGCTCATCTGCATTCCAGATTGATACAAAAGATTGAACCCTCTGATTTGTTCATTTGGCTCTTCTTGGCTCCATGGTCCGGGCTCTCTGACAGCCTCACAGGGCACCTTGCAACGGGCCGAATGCCGAGAAGGCTAGGAGGGAGCTGACTAAGTCCCAAGACATGACTCTCCATCTCTGCTTCCCTCTGTGTGTGGCTGCGGCGCTCCGGGGAAGCCCAGACTAATGAGACGCACTGTGCAGCTCTGCCGGCCCTCTCTCCGGCGGCCACTCGCTGAGCAATGCACATGGCAAGACCAAGGACAGTGGTGGCGCAGTGCACTCAGCCAACCTCAAGGATGGGGACAGTTTCGCAGGGACAGCCACACGCGCTGCGTGTATCACTATTGCGTGTATCAGCTGCATCTTGAATCATAACCAATAACGGAACCGTTTTCTCAAAAGTATCCCAAGAATGGTGGAATGAGAACTTAAAAAAATTTATTGAAACGGACGCTCTAAAATCATAAGAGACATTAAAAAAAAAGAGAGAGAGAGAGAGAGAGAGAGAGAGTGAAATGATCACTCTTGCATAGAACACTCTATGCTTTCACCAACATGTCAAGGTCTCCACACGTCCAAAAATGTACACACAGCTTACAGTGACATTGACAATTAATTTCACAGAAAGTGACAGACGAGTTTCCAGTTCAATGCAAGTCATTCTTCTCATATGTGAAAGTGATTAATTGCCACACGTGACACACCACTGTGCATGTGTGTGATGTGTATCTGTGACAAAATGAGTTACAGAAATTAGCCTAATTTTCATAAATAGAGAACCAGACTTGTAATAAAATTAATAGTAGTAGTAATACCATCATGATAATGGACATGAGGGCAAGCATGATTTATGATACAGCCACGGCATAATACTTCAGTTTGGAACAGCTTAGCTCATGCACTCCTCCACTGACATGCAGTCTTTAAAAAGCTGAATGAAAGCTCTGCCTTGGCATAATGGACATGACTTCCGACCTACTGAATAATTTGTGCTTTCAAATAAAGTATATTACCAGTGGTTGTTTCTTTTTAAATTGAGTACATGTCTGTTAACTTTTACATATTTTACACATCATTTTGTTTTGTATACATGTTTACACTTGCAGTTACACAGTTATATGGCTTCTTTTGTATTATTGGTAAAATGATGCGTTGGGTTTGAACATCACACATTTTTAACAAAGAATGTACACTCTGTTAACAGTAAAAAAACAGAATGTGGCAAACCATGATACACAGAATGTCCAGAACCCCCTAGAACACATGGCAAAAATTAGTGCCCTTCACGTTCCTGCTTTTTCGAAAAAATAAAACAATGGCAGGACTTCAAATCTGAAAATGACTGAAAACAAAGGGGTGCAATGAAGTAACGGGTTTGTGTAAAACTGTCCCTCTTCCTTGTTCTTGACCCTTAGATTGTAGTTCACTTGTAAAAATTATAAAGGTATACACACTTTGGCCCTCTCAATAAACACATTAGACAAACCAAAAAAATCTGTAATGAAAAATGAAGACAATGACAATTTTAACTCTATTTACAAGGGATCCATGTCATATAATTCATATGCATTTAATTATATGGAATTTGTTGTGCAGATTATTTTTTCCGTAGTAAGAATATAGATAGTGTATGGTTCTTCTCTGTACATATATTCATGGTTTATCAAATGCCTAAAAGGCAGTTAAAGGGTTGTTTTCTTCACCGTTCTTCAGCAACATGTAACCATATATTCATTAGGACACATAGACTCCAGTCCATACTGCATGTGTTTGCTTTTAGAATAACTAAAATTGCTTTTGCAATTTTGTATCTATAAAATATAAAAAAGTTAAATTTTCTGCTTTTGGAGTTATCCTTCTTTCTTTTCCAAATTAAAATGAAATGTATTTCAAACTTAGAGCAAAAGTATGGAAACAGCAGCACGTCCCTCGAAAAAACTCTAAATCTTCCTAATATTTAATGATCAATTTGGTAATTATCACCCTGGTACAATGGTTGTCAAGCATTTAATTGTTTTAATGCAATACAAAGTATTTTTTTCTTCGCCCATGTCTTTTTGAGGAAAGTAATATTGAGGTTCAACTGTCCAATTAATTAAAAGGAAAGGAAATAAAATTGCCACAACAACAACAAACCTCAATGACAAGTATCAGTTAATTGAGGAATGAATATGTTTGTTAAAATTATGCAAATAATACATAATTTGTGCATTATATCTGTGAAATTATTAAGAATATGGTGTTACCATAGCCATGTTACCATCTCAATTTAACAACGCATCCTTTTTACTGACCCCTGTATAGTCGTTTACACTCAAATTTATTAATCTTTTAAAATTGTCTTACCAACAAGGGCACATGTTTAATAATATCTAAATAAAGCATTTATCATCAGAATTGAAAGTGGCTGTTTAAATAACTACTTCTAGAATACTTTTCCCATATAAATGGTTACTGTCAGGGTAAGAGCAGACAGAAGTGGACACACAAGCACTCTTTACATGATCACACTGAGGTAGATAAACCCAAAGAAAAGGCTTGATGTGGTTCGACCCAAATAAAAAAACATGAATGACTAACCATGATCAATTTCAGATTTTTTTTTCACCTACAGATGTTTTTAACATCTCTGTAGGTAAGATGTACTTTTTGCCTGTGTACAAGGTGTTTTTTTTAGTTTGGTTTTTGATAACTGACAATCACTGTCATGGCTGTCTTTGTTGTGCTCTTCTAGAAATGCACTGTTCTCATTCCCCACCGTCCCATTCTTCAGAACATGCAGATGGATTCGGCAGATGTTCTGTGCAAGTCTGCCATTAAATAACACTGTTGTACAGGGAGGCACTTTCAATGACTCAGTGAGATAGAAATGTAAAGGCACTATTAACCACTTTTAATCCCATTGCTATTTTTTTTTTAAATATCCATGGAAAAGATCAGCATCAACAAAAAAAATTCATGTTTTGAAAACACAAAATCTCTGAAATGCCACTTGCATTTTTGGAAAGATAATTTACATCATCACTTCTTTTTTTTTTTTTGAAAAACACTTTGATGGAGATAATTTAGATGCATCTCCACCCCTGTGAAGATGTTTCAGCCATTAACATACCGCTGACGACAAAGCGAATCCATGACCCTGGGCCCTCCGCGACCCTCAAGTGTTTAATACTGACATCATGCATTATACAGTATATACCAGGATACATAGTACCTCTGTCAGTTAAGCCAAATGCTTACTAGTCCACATGCTTTGATCTTGGAAATTATTGTTCCCTTAAGAATAAACATTCAGCACTTAAATGCTTTTAAATTATTCATAACTTAATTAATAAATAACCAGTGCACTTTTGGTGAAAGCAAACAAAAAGAAACTAGTAATAATGATAATTATGTAAGAGATGGGCGTAACACTTCATGATGTATTGTCTATTGCATGCCAATATTAAAAAAAAAAAAAAAGTATTTCAGCATGCTAATAGTCTGATTCCTGTTTTTTTTTCCCATTGTATTCTTTTGCATGGCATTGCATCCTATGAGACAAGGTTAGTAGTTCTAGCATCTGCGAGGGGAGAAGTAGCAGCATTGCAGATGTCTTCTTCCGCACAACAGCCAAGCTCGTCCGCCGCCAACTCTCAACAGGGGACTACACTTGCCCCCCCCCCGCTCTCAACATAAGGTGCATTGCTGGTCTGTGGAGCTCAAGTAATTGCATTGCATTATCCATCGCGAGAAAACCGATCAATATCTGCAGATGCTGAAATGTCCTGAAGCGCGTTCCCGGATCCTCCCGGCGCAACTCGCCCAAGTTTACTGTAATCCGTACTGCGTCGCTGGATCAGTCTGTGCACCTCCCTTGCTTTTTTTCTATGACAATCTTTGGGGGTCCGAATGTGGCAAGAATTTTCATTTTCATTGTGCTCTGGTAAAAAAAAAAAAAAAAAGTCTTTACGTGTATACGTATATAGCATTTCGTAGAATTCTATATCAGATTGTTTTTTTTGTTTTTTTTTATAAAAACAAGAACGCACTTGTCCTCAGCAGAGCCGTGAAGCAATGATACACTATGTACAGTTCCCAGATCAGTGGGATCAGTCCTACGCGGTCCTACACATCTGTTAAGAGCTTCCCCTTGTTCACGCAGTTCTGGTTGACCATGGTGCAGTTGCCAGTCCTGAGGTTGGCCTCTCTGAAGTTGTCGATGCTGTTGTTGATGTCCTCGTCGATCTCCATGTACTCCGACTTGCTGACCACGGACGAGCTGCGGCGGCTGGAGTTGGAGTCGGAGGCGATGTTGGGTGTGCTGACGTTCAGCAGCTGCGCCTGCTCCTCGCCTTCCGTCTCGCGGTGGTAGAAGTAGTTGAAGTTGGACACTATGACCGGCACGGGCAGCGCGATGGTGAGCACGCCGGCGATGGCGCACAATGAGCCCACGATCTTCCCCCCAATGGTCACGGGGTACATGTCCCCGTACCCCACGGTGGTCATGGAGACCACGGCCCACCAGAACGCATCTGGGATGCTGCTGAAGTAGGAATCCTTCTCCTCGGCTTCGGCGAAGTACACCGCGCTGGAGAACAAGATCACCCCAATGAACAGGAAGAAGATGAGCAGGCCGAGCTCGCGCATGCTGGCTTTCAGCGTTTGGCCCAATATCTGGAGGCCCTTCGAGTGTCGGGACAGCTTGAAAATCCTGAACACCCTGACCAGACGGATGACCCTGAGGATGGCTAGAGACGTGGCCTGGTCTCCTCCCTTGGCCTCCTTCACGCCGTCGCTGTCGTCTGCCAGCTCCGTGCCCAGCGTGATGAAATACGGTATGATGGCCACCACATCTATAGTGTTCATCATGTTCTTGAAGAAAGCTGGCTTGCTCGGACAGGCAAAGAAGCGAACGATCAGTTCAAAAGAGAACCAGATGATGCAGAGGGTCTCCACCACGAAGAAAGGGTCGGTGAGAATATTTGGTTTGTAGTAGAAGGTGCTGTTCCCCACCGTTCGCATTCTCCCCCGCGGGTCTTCCTTCAGTTCTGGTAACGTCTCTAGGCAGAAGATGACTATTGAAATCAAAATGACCATCACAGACACTATGGCGATCCCCCGGGCGGGCCCAGAGCTCTCCGGGTGCTCGAATAGAAGCCAGATTTGCCTCTGAAACTCCTTCTCCGGCAGCGGCCGCTCCTCCTCTCGGATGAAACCCTCGTCCTCTCTGAATTTCTCCATGGCCTCCGCGCCAAGCTCATAAAATTTGATCTCTTCAGAGAACATATCCAGAGGGACGTTGACGGGTCTTCTTAGCCTCCCCCCGGACTGGTAGTAGTAGAGGATGGCGTCGAAGCTCGGTCGGTTCCGGTCAAAGAAGTACTCGTTACGCAACGGGTCGAAATAGCGCATCCTTTTTTTGGGGTTCCCCAGCAGAGTCTCGGGGAACTGGGCGAGGGTCTTGAGCTGGGTCTCGAAGCGCAGCCCTGATATGTTGATCACCACCCTCTCACAGCATTCGTGGTCCTCGTGCTCCGGGGAGTAGGAGTCCTGAGGGTGCCCCGGCAGGGTGGAGGTCTCGTCCATGTTGTCCCCGGCCACCACTGTCATTTTGCAGCTCGGGGCTCACCGCAATGCAGAAGGGATGGGGCGCTCCAGCTCACTTGGCTCCTGCGCTCGGCCACCGCGCCTGGCGTTGCCTCCTCCTCAGCGCGGCTCCACGGTGCTCCTCTCCTCCTTGACCATGGCTTCGCTCGTCCTTCTCGGTCGCTGCTGCTGCAACCACCGCTCGGTCTGGTCTTCCACCTAGAGAGAGAGGGAGGGAGGGAGATAGGAGGAGGTGGAGGAGGAGGAGGAGAGAGAAAGGGAGACCTTGGATGGAGATCCAGGAGAAATTGCTCTTTGCCAGCTCAGCGGTTTTATGTGCGCATTTCTGGTGATCTTCACGCTGGTGGCGCGCGCGTGACGTGAATCCCCAAATAAGACCACCGAATAAAAATCAAATGGAATAATAAAAAAAAAAAGAACGTTCAGGATCTTTCGCTGTTCTTCTGGATCCTCGTCGGCGCGGATTTCTGCATCGCCGACCGCAGCGCGCAACAGAACGACGCACACATGAAATATGAAGAATGCGGATCGCGGTGAAGCGGAGCGCTTACCCCCCTCGTCCTCTCTTTATTCCCGTGCGCGATCTAGGAAGGTCCTGCGGAGGAACCGTCCGAACTTTGCGCTCCCTGCGCCGTTTCGACGCCGCGGATCGCTTCACGTCGCAGTGCGAGCTTCCCTGATATATTCATAGGCGATATTGTCTTGGCGAACATCTCGCGGCATCGGCGAAGGTCGCGTCGTTGGGGTTTTTATCATTATGATTTGTTTTTTTGATGTGCGGCAGACGAGGTTCCGCAGGGCGCCGCTCCTCCCGACGCTGGCGGTGCGGCGGCGGGGCGCACTGGCCGCGTTCGGGGGGCAAGAAGCGAGCAGCCGGCCATCAACCGGACTGCCTCGTCAGCAGAAAACACACACACACACACACACACACACACACACACAGGAAGCTTTTTTCTTCTCCTCCTCCTCCTCCTTCTTCTTTTATATAAAATCTCCACCGAGGTCGGTCAAGAACTCCCAGCGTCCCGGGCGGTGAGCGGAAAACGCGGATTCATGCGGGACGGGAAGAATCGCACTTTAACGCTCTCTCTCTCTCTCTCTCTCACACACACACACACACACACAAGTTGTAGAGAGGGAGAGAGAGAGAGAGAGATGTTCGACGCAATGCAGACAGGCTGCACTAACGCGCTTTGCCACAAGTGCGCTCCACGCTGCGTTGCCAGATCTTAAAAAAAATTAAAACCCCAAATCTGCTGATAATACAAGGTCACGGGAAATACGCTGCTTAAAAAAATCAATCTTAAATAGCCGAAACCCCACACCCTTGTCAAGCTGAAAGCGTTTTGGCAGGGTTTAGTAACAATGTGGCGTAAAATAGATTTGTGTTACATTAAGTGCAATTAATGCACCGCAGAATTCTTGTCCTTTTTCTCCACACTGGAAAGAACCCGTAGCCCGCCCCTCACGCATTAATCATTTCAAAGGATCTCAAGGTCGGGTCGCTAAACAACAACTAAATAATATGACATTTGTAATTATAATATTAATAATAAAAAATTTTTTTGCATCCTGTTCACTTGGTGTTTTGGTGGCCGAGCTGAGCTCACACAGGTCACGACATCATCAGACAAATTCTTATTATTTCATGATTTTGGTGGTATCGTGTATTCGTAGTGCAGTTCGAATTTAACACTGGACGCTGCATATGGCAACACATGAGACTAAATGTTCATGTTGAGGAGTGATTCAATTAACGATTGATCCTTAAAGCATCCTTGGCAACTCTATTATTGCACTCGCATTACTGAAGAGCATTACTAAAACTAAAGAGTTTTATTTTCCTGAAAACGGCGGCCTTGGCAACCCAGTTCCCACGCCACGTAAAACCCACTAATAACGCCACTGCTGTTCTCCAGGCATCAGCACAGGCTGAAAAACGGAAAGATGCCTCTAAGCACAGTTCTCTCTTCTTGTACACAATCCAATGCAGAATATTACAACATGACTAGAGTGGTTATTTTATGTCGGCTTTGCTTATGGAAAAGTCTTTGCTCTCCACTTACAACCACTTACATTATTTCCGTATTAAAAGTTTAAGTTGTTGCTCTGTAACACAGACTACTGAAAGCAAAAACGTACATTACCTGCCCTGGATTTAAAAATGGAAACCCATGCCAGGTAGGCCTGTGAGGGTGGTAGTAGCCTAGTGGGTAACACACTCGCCTATGAACCAGAAGACCCAGGTTCAAATCCCGCTTAATACCATTGTGTCCCTGAGCAAGACACTTAACCCTAAGTTGCTCCAGGGGGGGACTGTCCCTGTAACTACTGATTGTAAGTCGCTCTGGATAAGGGCGTCTGATAAATGCTGTAAATGTAAATGTGTTCTAATACGTTCTAATGAAAAATATTACTCAATAAACTAAATCTTCTTGCCTCATTTGTTTAACTTTGTTCTCTTTGTTAAGTGATTTGATAAATGTGGCATCAGATTACAAACATTCATATGTAGTTGTAAAAACTGCTTATGAAATACTACTGATAACAAATAATACATAACTGTCCCCATTCCATCACCTACTGTCACCTCCCGCTTTTATGGTGATAACACTGACATTGTGTGACAAGGTGACCCTAGTCAACAGTGGCTTCTGTCATTGATTTATTTTTCCTTCTGGTTGACTGACTTTTGCATGTCCAGTTTTGGGCATGTTCAACTATTTTCTTGCTTGTTTTGCAGTTTTGAAGGCCAGCCATTATATTCCTAACATGTTATGGGGGGAATGTGCATAGAAACATGATGGTGATGAAAGTGAAGTGATTGTCATTGTGATACACAGCACAGCATATGGTGACACAACAAAATATTTCCTCTGCTTTTAACCGTCACCCTTGGTGAGCAGTGGGCAGCCATGGCAGGCACCCGGGAGCAGTGTGTGTGGACGGATCGGGATTCGAACCGGCAACCTTCTGATTATGGGTCCTCTTCCACCACTGGGCCACCACTGCCCTTGATGATGATAATGATGGCACCTCCTTCACGATATGTCCTCCTCCCGAAATCTCCTCAAAATCTCCCAACCCAATGTTCTTGGCAGAAGCTCCCAGGTTTTTATTTCTATGTTTATTCTCATTTCCAGTTAGCTGAGAAGATGCAGACCTTTATTAAATGGTCCTTGTAATGTGAGAACGCGCGCTTATCGCCATGGCAACGGACGTGTCCTATGCGTCTCTGGCGGTCTGATTTCATCCTCCACTGCAGCAGAGACGCCTGGACCAGAGGTGGTCCACCTCCACTCGGCTCTGCGGCTGTCGGCGTGGACGCGAACGGGTTAATGCCTAATGCCGCGCGACAAACGGTGACTAATGACAGTCGCCCCACCCTGGAGCAGCAGAGGGTCGAGGGTGTCGCGCAGTGTGCCTCATTAAGGCCACGCGATTGGGGCAGGAGTCGCGCTGAAAGGGGTTTTTTAAAACCAATCTGCATAATAATTACAGGGATTACAGAGCAGCGATATGGTCTTTGAAATAATCTAATCTTTTAAGGATTAAATTAGAGGGGCTGCAGCTCAGATTAGAGAAGGCACAGCACGAGCCCTCCTGAACCTTTACATAAAAAGATCACATTTGAGGACGACAGTCCAGTTGTCTCGTAAAACTCGGGGCCATGCTTGACTTTTGACAGTGTAAAGATCCCGTCAACAGCTCGTCTCACCGGACCTCTGAGGAACCAGCCAATGGCGGCAAAAGGAAAGGAGTATTCAGCACCGAGGACAGCGACGCGTCTTAAAGTTCCTTTCAGCAGTTCTCTCTCTCTCTCTGTCACTTTCCTTATACTTGTAGTCCTGGTACTGAGCCCATCCTGGGACACTGGGTGCAGGTGGGGACCCCATTCACTCACACACACTCACACCTCAATTTAGGGTCGCAAACTCACCTAGTGTGCATGCCTTTCGGACAGCGAGAAGAATCCAGAGAACCCAGGGAATGCAGAGGACTCATTTCACTGTGTGCTGTGCTGCTGTGTATGACAATCACATCACTTTTTTTTATGTCACTCAAGGCTGCAACACCGTGAAGCTCTATTAGACAAACTAGGGGGAGAAAAAAACATTCAAATTGAAGCAGTTGTCTGATATTTGCTAATTTCACATCAAGCGTGTCTTCACTAACTACCTGCTCAGTCCTTTATCATGGTGTGTGACAACGAGAAGAGACGTTTTATAGGTAAGACTTAAAATGTCCCACCCCTCCTGTTAATACCTGTGTCCTCCTCTCTTTCCATTTTCTCTGCAGGTGACACACCTTGTTCTTGGGGGCATCAGTGGACATCACAAGCCTGAACTTGTCATGCTGAACCTGATTATTCTGTAAAGCAGCGCTTATGAAATATACCCCCTGCAGTCTGTTTTCTCCCCTTCAGGTTTATTGAGCTCAAACTGTGCTGTACAGAGACGCGTTGGTTTGATTTGGAAAGTGATGGGACCGTAAATTTGGCACTCGAGTCTTAGCCAAGGAAATATTGGACATTTTCATTCCTGTTCCTGACAATCTACACGATATACAACGACTCCATTGTACGTTTCTCACTGGTAGGGACACACACCCCTCCAGCCACCCACCATGAATTACAGCCGCGATGCACAGCGATGCAGTGTCTGGCTGGAGTGGAGTGAAAGCTCTGGAGTGGATTCCTTCCTTATTCTGAATTCTCGCACAGTTTTTGACCCATTGTGGTCGATGGGGACGGTGTTCAGCAAGAGTTCAAGTCCTGGCTCGGACCTTGTGTGTGCGGAGTTTGCTGTCCCCGTTGTCTCCAGATTCCCACCATCCAGAGACATGTACACTAGATGAATTGGGGACTGTATATTGTCCGGAGGTTTATACATATGTGTGTGTGTACACCACGTTGGGCTTGTGCTCCGGATGGGTTCCAGCAGCCACAGCCCTGAGTACCATGTGTTTATGGAAAGTAAGTGAGCAAGTTAAGGTGCATTGCATCATTTTTCCAACATCTTGTGATGTTACGGCCTTATTTTTCTCAGAATTGTACACACAACACTAGATAATGGCAACATGAATAAAAGTTTACTTGAGGTTTTGGCAAATGTATTAAAAAATAAAAAACACATGTACAGAAGCATTCACATTGCCATGAATGTGACACTTTGGTGTCACAGGGGGTGCCAGTGGACCTGAGGAGCGAGCCCTGATCGTGCCCAGTTGACGCTGATGACACATGCGTGATTGGGGCTTAATGTAACCAGGCAGAGCGGTCCTCCAACCCCCAGCCTGAGGGTTCCCCATATCCTGTCCACGTGGGTCGCAGCCCCATAATCAGAAGGTCGCCGGTTCGCTCACCAAGGGTGATGGTTGGGATAGGACAGGACAGGATAGGTGTGCCAAGCCTGTGGCATCATATTCAAAAATACTTGAGGCTGTAATTGCTGCCATCGACAAAGTATTGAGCGAAGGCTGTGAATACTTATGTACATGCGATTTCCCTGTTTAATTTTTAATGCATTTTTCATGTTGTGTGAGGGAAACACGGCTGTAACATAACAAAATGTGAAAGCAGTTATGTGCTGGGGATCATTTTCAAATGCACTATACATCAGTATGTGCCATATTATTTTTCCTCAAATATAGTAAAAAATAGAAATGTGCATGGCATAGGTCTATCAAATCACATTACAAATTAAATGCATAATATTTATAAAGTATAAGAGGCACAAGAAGCAGTAGCACAACAACTGAGCTGTGAAGTCAGAATCATGCAACTCTCCAAACCTCCACCTTGCACCCTGCAGCATGCGGCTCTGTTCTCTTGGAGGAGCCTGCCTGGCAGGTGAGTGACAGCAGGTGTTGCGGCCATTTGTTTGTACAGGAAGGGGGACCGGTGCCATTTTCAGCGCAGGGGACATCCTCCATCCACCAGGACTCGGCAGCACTTTCAGATCTACAGCATGTTCAACACACTTCTCCATGGCAACCAGGAGGTACCAGAGGCTGCAAGGAGAAAAATAATCCTGCGTGGTGGATGTGTGTATGCCTCTCTCTCTGTGTGTGTGTGTGTGTGAGAACTGGTTAGTATGTCGTGCATGCATGAAAAAGAAGAGATGGTTAAAGGAGGCATTTCAGAGCACGTGAAGTAATGCAGCACTTTCCATCTGCGGCTCAGAAGGTGACTATGCTTCACTGCGAAGATCAGCCTGGTTCTTATGTGATTAAAATGATTCAAGGAAACAATTAAATTGTCAGAATAGGGTTGCCGCTGGAAGCCACAGGCTTTGGTTAATTATTCATGGACTGCGTGGTGGTGTGGTGGTTAGTGACTTGGCCTCACATCTCCAAGGTTGTGAGTTCGAATCCTAGCTCAGACCCTGTATGTGTGCTGTATACATGTTCTCCCTGTGTTGACTGGGGTTTGCTCAGGGTTCTCCGATTTCTTCCACCCAAAGCCGTGAGCCATGCCACCCCACCCTGGCTGAGGGTTCTCTCTGTGGCCCTAACAAGTCATTTGCTGGTACCACCCTAGAACTTGAATTTACTGCCTTAATGGATTTCCAGAACATAATAGAAAACTGTACTGCAATATATCACACTTCACCAGGACAGGCCAGGGTAATCCAGTGCTGAACAGACAATGATGGCTTTCCCTTGCTGAGCCTTCGTTCCGCTCAAGGTTTTTTCCTTTCTTCCTTTCAGGGAGTTTCTCCTTGCTTCTGTCGCCTTTGGCTTGCTCACTTAAGGCCTTGAGCACTTTGGCGTGAGGCGCGTTGTGCCAATATAAGTGCAAAACTAAAAGTGGATTAATTATAAGTGATTGACATGACATTGAAAAAGTTCTGTTTTTGACTATCACTGCCATCTTGTATTAACCCCCGGATTAAGGCACTTCTTTTAACAATTTCACTCATTCAGTTTCACTCTGAATGTGACTATTGATGCAGGCATGTAAACTTTTTAGCTGTTCACTGTTTATCTACATAAATGTACAATCAATGCTTCAAGGGAATCCTCGAGCATTTTCCCTACCTGTCCAACACGGAACTTTTGTTAGGTGATACAGTCGGGATGGCTTGTCCACCACAAAAGCTTGCTGACTGCATAATGGTGTTTAGTTACTGACACTTCTTCAGTGAGATTGAAAATTGGAACACGAGATGGGAAAATACGCCACGCGTATTGCGTTTATGCATGCATGTGGAACGTCCCGTGCAGACAGGAGAACCTCTGAACTCCTCAAGACTTCGTTCAGTTTGATTTTTGAGATGACGGCATTTCATCATTTGTTGTTGTCACATTCAATTAC